>NC_045788.1:93577524-93877524 GCF_009873245.2 Balaenoptera musculus
TTGCATCGAGGAAAATCATGAACATGTTGCACTTCCTTTTATGGAAAATTGTCAAATGTGTCAATAGTTGCCTCCAAATATCAGGCATTCTTAAATCACACTCTTTCTTGCGTTAGCCCTGACTTAGTAACTTATAAATTTATCGAATAATATTGTTTTCTTTACTCTGGCTAGCAGGTTCATAACTGACTCTGCAAAGTTTGTCATTATTAGACAAGGAAATAAGACATTTAGAATTTTAGGGAAATACAATTGAGGTTGAAGTGATTATTTTCCACACAGGTATAAATTTTAAAGCTAGTAAAAGTTTTCAATGTATGAATTTATAAATAATAAATCTAGGAAAATATATACTATCATCTGATATTGCAAATTCTGATTACATAGAGAATAAACTAATAGATTTTTATCAATTTCTTAATTTCTACATACAGTTGTTAGTGAAATCTTTCATTATATTTCTGGAAACATGCCAAGAATATGTAATGTGATGATTTACTTTGGAGACTTTTTATGTGTTTATTATTATTATTTTCTTTGCCTGGAAGATCACTCATCTCCTCCTCACCTGATTAATCCCTACTTATTCCTCTAAACTAAGCTCAAGAACTTCTAGAAAAGATGGCATAAAAGAATGGTATTCAAAATCTCTATTCCATGAACTCATTGAATTTGCCAAAATGGGAAAAATTAGTGGAGAACCTTCTTTTAACACTGAAATTAGAGCACGGTGTAAACCAAGTGCTGAATAGAAGAATTTCTCCCAGACATAGTGAAGATGGTATCGTGTTGAAGGAATTTTTCCATTGCCAACACATAATTCCCATTTCTGCAAAAACAATTCAGTGTTATGTGAAATAAATGAAGAAAATCCTCTTAATATTTCTAAAATTTGGAGGTAAATATTTTAATGGAATGCAGTGGGCAATTCGGTATTTTATGGGCATCTTTGAATCATTCAGTAAGAGTCACTTTTGCTGCAATGAAAGCCATTCTGAAACTACAGAAAGTATAAAGTTACAACAAATGGAAAAGTCTGTGGTTAACTGATTTTTTCTCTGACTTACTAATAGAGGAATAGAGGTTTTAATAACCCAGGAATTGGTAAGTTTGTTTCTTAATCAAAACAGAAATATTCTAACCCAGTAAAGTGAGGTCTAAAGTGTTATTTGTAACATCAGAAGGACAGGTATTCCTACCCTAGGAGAGATTTTATCCTCAAATGGCAACATTTTTCAGAAAAATTATGTGCAGGCATAGCAGTATCACCTGCAAACAACAGGTATTGCCCCGAATAAATTTCTTCCTGTCATTGTACAAAGAACTCTCTGTAGGAAAGCTCTTAAGTAAAGAAGAAAATTTCAGTTAAGTGAAAAAATTTTAATTTCTTCCACATTGGCTAGCACAATAACCAAGAAAATTGACTATACATGGACACAGTGGTTATCTAGAGCAGAGGCCAAGTCAAATAGAAAACCAATGTAATGAATATTTTAAAAATATATATATGAAACCAATAAGTTTTAAATTTCCTCCGCCCAAAATATATATTTCATATGGACTGTTTCACCATTATAATCTCAGAAGTGAGTTGGAGTGCAGGTGGTTGGAACATTCTTCTGTGAAGTATAGATTCAGCTAATGAAGCCCAGAAAAACTGAAAGCCCCTTAGAAAAATCCTTGCATTTATCGTGGGACTAGAGCAAGATTTTCCCTCTCAGGTGGTAGGTTAGAAATGGATGGAGGGAAATATCTAGTCAAGCATCCCTAAGCCAGCCTCTCCTCAATCAAGTGTGGATTCCTCAGCTCCACTGTTCTTTAGGCTGACCCTAAGTTTCTCTGTACAACTATAGGGTGAATTTAAAAAATTATTAAAAAGAAACAGCAGGCCTGCAAAGAGCCACTCTGGCTAAGGATGAGGGATCCTATAGTAAGTTATGGGATTAACATCATCAGCCATGGACTGGATAGAGGATGGCTGAGACCCAGAGGTATGGCGGCCATGTTCAAAAAGCCATAGTGAATAGTACACAAGGGCCAGAATATAAGAAACTTGGAAGTCACCACTACATCCTAAGAACAAGTAAAAAGCTGAATAGACTAAAAAATCAACAACTCTTCTTAGATCCATAA
Organism: Balaenoptera musculus; assembly: GCF_009873245.2. Taxonomy (NCBI): domain Eukaryota; kingdom Metazoa; phylum Chordata; class Mammalia; order Artiodactyla; family Balaenopteridae; genus Balaenoptera; species Balaenoptera musculus. The sequence goes on from NC_045788.1 coordinate 93,579,658, forward strand.
GAGAAGTAAGGTCACAGGGCAAACTGCTGTCCCTAAATTGGAGAGATAGACAGTAATACACAAAGCATCAGAACTTACCTAAGCAGAACATAAATCTTCATGGGAACCAGCGCCAGGGCAGGAAAACCTGAAATGTAATTGACTAATTGCTGTAGGCTCAGTAAGGAGTAAATACTACAACAGGGCCCCGTCATTTGATGTCCCCAATACTTCCATGAATTTACATCCTGGAGCTCTGCCAGGTTCACAGTGAACACTGGAGAAAAACTCCTCGTGCTTCCAGCAGGAAGAGGAAAAAAGGAACTATTCTGAAAAATGCCAGCGAATCCTGTTCTTCTTAACAAGGTCTGCCCTCAGGAGAAACTAATTAACTAGAACCTAACTTGCTGGGGTTTTATCAGAGCCCAACCAACCTGGGGGAAGCAAATTATTTGCATATTGGCAAATTTTATAATGAATTATTTTACAAGATACTGTCAGGAATGTGAGGAAATAAAAACTCTCAAGCAGTATAAGAAACAGTGTAAATTGTTTCACTATTCCGGGGTTTTTAGGCAATTGATATCAAACATCTTAAAAATATATACTTTTACAAAGCATTTAGCTTTTTAGTAACTTGGCCTAATAAAATTATCAGATTCATTGTTTGATAGATACGTCATTATCCTTATGTTTTAAAACGTAGGTTTTATTATTATTCAGGCATGGTGAGGGCAACAGATCAGGAGACAATTGACATTTGAAATAATAGCTTGTTACTCACAGTCCTCAAGAGGGGGGACATGCCACACCATGCAGAAGTCACAAGGGGAAGCACCAGGGTCTGTCAGGAAATGGAGTGAGGGGAAAACATGGGCAAGAGACTTTATTGTGGTTTCCATGGGAAGGCAAGACAAGGTAGCATTTTAGGTTTAGGATTGGTTTGTTTGAATAATTTCAGCAGGCTATGGCACATATGGAGTGATCAGGGTAGATGAATAGTGGTCCAAAGTATAAAGGCTCAGTAAAAGAGGTAGTTGGGGGTTATGGATTTTGGATTGGTTGGTTTGCATATGAAAGGTGCACTTGGAAGTGAGCCCTTTACTGTCTCTAGAAATTGGCCATCCATGGGGCATTCTTTCCTGGATCAGAAGTCACCAGATGTCAAAACATCAGAAAATACAGAAAATAAAAGGCATGATTGATACAACTTACAAGGTTATTAAAAGGCACATATTTCTTGTGATCAAAAAATGAAAAAAAGCAAAAGAAGTGACTAAAACATATTTTGAAATATTAATCAATAGAATAGTTAAAAATCTTATGTTACAGATGCCATTTGCCATATTCAATCAGCTAAACATTCATTATTCTTTGCCTTAGAGAAAAGATAAATAGAGAAAGTGCTGGGTGAAGTGAGGGGGCAGGGGACTTCTCCTAACTTCTGATTTTTTAAAAGTCTTGAACTTACTGGAATCAAAGAAATTCTAGCTAATATCACCAAACAGATGATCAAAATTTCTTGTTCAGGGGAGAAAGTGAATATAATAGGAAGTGAGGAAAACAGAGATTTTTATGTGGATTTCAGAAAGAATGTTCTGTGCTCTCCTCATACTCTTTCAGTATATCTTTGAGTATCTTTAAAGTAGAGCGGTTGTATAAAATTTCAAATATCCAGCAAAGTTGGGTGATCCAAGAGCAGAAAGGACTGGACAAGGTCCATAGAACCCATTTTAAATCTGTGGGGTACAAAGACTAGATTTTCTTTGTTGGAATTTTTAAAACAGATGTTTAAAAAGTTTATAATGCATTATTTAAAAATAACTATTGAAAAAATAACAACAAAAGAAATCTAGTCATAGTCACTGTTCTTTTCTTTCTCTCTATGCTGGGCTTTATTTTTTGACTTGTTTTGAATTATTTTAGTATACAATTATGAATAAGACATTCTGATAAGTTACTCTGTATGAAACTCCATGCTACTTTCACAGAAAGGGGACTATAACAATTATCATTTATTTTTATGGATTTTTAAAAATGTCAACTTCCACTTTTAAATATGTATGTAAGAAAAAAATTAAAAACAAATTTCAATTCTAAAATCCAGAGAAAAGTTAATAAAAATATAGTTTCAGTTTCAGTTTCAGCTCCAACTTGTAAAGAGCTTAGAAGTCATCATTCCTATTCTTGCAATAAGAAAAATTTGAACAAAATGAATATTAATGACTCTTCCTGGACCTTACAGAAAACTAAGATCATAGGGCAAGCAGCTACCCTAAAATTGGAAACAGGTAACTCAGGGTTGTCACAACTAAGATTTACCTCCTGTAGCAGAAGCTGCTGGAGCCATGAACTGGTAGAAATACTTCAGTGGTTATTTTGCTGAATTGCTGGAGGCTGAGAGTGGACAAGCTTGAGACTGAGAAACTCCTGAAGACAATTGTCTTGGTCGGGGTGGGTGAATCCCACACTTTTCATGACTTTTAACTCAAGCAATCCCACTAGGTTCTCAAGATGAAGAGTAAAGAAAGAACCATGTTTCTGCTCTGGCAGAGGGAGGGGAAGACATACACACAGAAAATTCTTCATTGCAAAGACCTACTCTCTATGGTAAAAAGTGTTAACAGAACTTTATTCTTCTGGAGGAAGGGGAATCTCTGTCACTCTGGCCTCCTCTAGCCTTTTTGTCACACCTAAGTAGGTGACTGGATAAATAAACTGTGGCATATCTAGAAAATGGAATATTATTCAATGCAAGAAAGAAATGAGCTATCAAGCCATGAAAAGACATGGAGGATCCTTAAAAGCATATTATTAAGTGAAAGAAGACAATCTAAGAAGGATACATGCCATTATGATTCCAACTATAAGACATTCTGGAAAAGGCAAAACTAGGAGACAGTAAAGAGATTAGTGGTTGCCAGGGTTGGAGGTGGGGAGTGATAAACAGGCAAGGCACAGAGGACGTTTAAGCCAGTGAAAGTACTCTGTATGACAGTATAGTGATAGGTATGTCACTATACATTTGTCCAAATTTATAAAATGTATAACTCCAAGAGTGAATTCTAAGGTAAACTATGGATGACAGGTGATTATGATCTGTCAATGTCGATTCATCCTTGGTAAATAATATGTATCATTCTGGTGAGTGATGTTGATCATGGGGGCAGGCTCTGCATGTGTAGGAGCAGGGAGCATGTGGGAAGTCTCTGTGCCTTTCTGTTAATTTTGTTGTAAACCTAAAACTGCTCTTAAAAATAGTCTTTAAAAATTAAAACAAGTTAAACGTTAATCAATGGAACCTACCATAATAGGCCAAAGAAGAAACATCATAAGATCATATCAATAGATACAAATAAAAGCAACACTCATTTATGATAAGAGCTCTCAGCAAATAAGGAATAGAATGGAACTTTCTCAACTTAATGAAAAACACCTACAAAAATTGTATAGTTAATTTCCTACCATTAAGGTGAGAAGCTGGATAATTTTCCACTAAGATTGGGAACAAAGATGTATGTCCTCTCTTACCACTCCTAGTCAGTGTTGTAAAATTGTCTTACAGCTAATGCAATAAGAAAAGCAGCAGAAATAAAAGGTATACAGATTGGGAAGGAAGAAATAAAGCTGTTACTGTTGGCAGATGACATGATTGTCTATAAAGTAAATCTCAAAGAATCAGCAAAAGCTCTTGGAACTAAAAAGTAAGTATAAAAGGTCATAGCAAACATGGTTAATATAGAAAAGTCAGTTGCTTTTCTATATAGAATCAATGAACAATTGAAATTTAAAAAAAAATTTAAAAGCACTAAAAATTAAATACTTAGCTATAAATCTAAGGAAATACGTACAGGATATATATGTGAGAAACTAAAGAACTTTGATGAAAAAATCAAAGAACTAACTGAATGGCGAAACAGTCTGTGTTCATGGGTTGGAAGGTTCAATATTGTTAAGATACCAATGCTTTCCAACTTGATCAGTATATTCAGAGAGATCTCAATCAAAATCTAGTGAGAAATATTCTTGATACTGATAAACAGATTCTAAAATTCATAAAGGGATGGCAAAACATCTAGAATATCTAACGCAATACTGAAGAAGAACAAATTTGGAGGATTACCACTATCCAATTTCAAGACTTACTATAGATCTACAGTAAGCAAGTATTACTAGTGTGATATTAGTGGGGGGAAAAAAAGACACACAGATCAGTAGAACATAATAGAAGGTCCAGAGATAGACCCACATGATGTAATCAACCCATCTTTGACAAAGGAGCGAAGACATTTCAATGGAGAAAGGATATTCTTTTAATAAGCCCATGGTGCTGGAAAAATTCAACAACCATACGTTAAGAACCAAAAGACAGAATTTATACCTATCATAAAAGTTAAGTCAAAATGGACCATAGGGCTTCCCTGGTGGCGCAGTGGTTGAGAATCTGCCTGCCAATGCAGGGGACACGGGTTCGAGCCCTGGTCTGGGAAGATCCCACATGCCGCAGAGCGACTAAGCCCGTGAGCCACAATTGCTGAGCCTGCGCGTCTGGAGCCTGTGCTCCGCAACGGGAGAGGCCACGATAGTGAGAGGCCCGCGCACCGCGATGAAGAGTAGCCCCCACTTGCCGCAACTAGAGAAAGCCCTCACACAGAAACGAAGACCCAACACAGCCATAAATAAATAAATAAATAAATAAATAAAATTTAAAAAAAAAATCACAAATTAAAAAAAAAAAAAAAAAAGGACCATAGAACGAAATTTAAAACTATTAAACTAACGGAAGAAAACTTAGGAGAAAAATCTAGGAGACACTGGTTTTGGTGATGAGTTTTTAAATTAAAACTCCCAAATGATCAATGAAAGATAAAAAGATAATTTAGACTTTATTAAAATTAAAATCTTCTGCTTGTGAAGGACTCTGTAAAGTCCTTCAAAAACAAGCCACAAACTGGGAGAAAATACTTGCAAATCACATATCTGACACAAGACTTGTATCCAAAATACATAAAGAACATTTTGAACTATATAATTAAAAAAATCCAATTAAAAAACAGTGAAAATATCTGAACAGACATTCATCAAAGAAATATACAAATGGAAAATATGTAATGAAAATATGCTCTAAACAATTTGTCATTAGGCAATTACAAATTAAAATAACAGTGAGATACCACTACACATCTTTAAAATGTCTAAAATGCGAAATACTGACAATCTGATTGCCTGTGAGATAGTGGGACACAGGAATTTTCATTCAATGCTCATGGGAATGCAAACTGGCATCCTTACTTTGGAAGACAGTATGGCAGTTTTTTGCAAAGTAAACATAATATTAACATGAAGTACAACAATCACCCTCCTAAGTATTTAAAATCTATGTCTATACAAAAACTTGCACACAAATGTTTATAGCAGCTTTATTCATAATTGCCCAAAACTGGAAACAAGAAAAATGTCCTTCAGTAAGTGAATGGATCAATACACTGTGATACATCCGTGCATTGGACTATTGTTCAGTGAAAAAAAGAAATGATCTGTAAAGCCATGAAAAGACATGAATGAATCTTGAATATGTATTGCTAAGTGAAAAAAGTCAGTCTGAAAGGCTCCATACTGTATGGTTCCAACTATGACTAAAACTACAGTGATAGTAAAAAGAACATGGTTGCCAGGGGTTCCTGGAGGCTGGAAAACAGAGATGGATAAGTGAAACAAAGGGGAATTTTTAGAGCATTGAAACTAGTTTGTTTGATACTGTAATAAGAGATATACAGTACAGTGCCTTTCTTAAAACCCATATAAATTTATAGCACAAAGATTGAACTTTAAGTTTTGAACTTTAATTTTTTAAAGAATTATTTAGGTAGTCATGAGCTCTTTGGATGGAATACAAAATGTGACAACAAAGCAATCTAACTCTATTATGAACTTATGAAACAACCTCACTGAAGGGCATGGGGGAAAATGGTGCTGACCTAAGTAATTTTGGAAATGAGCAGAGTTTGTAACACTAAAGCAGAAGTAATTGTACATAGGTCCTGTACCTTAGTTGTTAAAGTTTATTTCTCACAGAGGGCACAGGTCAACATGTCTGACAGTAATATATATGTATACTGGAATTGAGCAATCAAGTAAATAGATGGATGGTGGAGGCCAGGTTTCTCATTGTTGAAATGGGAGTTCACAGGTAAGAAAGGGAAGAAGCCAGAATGATCCATTATAATGTATTAAAGTTGGAGACGTGACTATTAACTCATATTTCACTTAATATAGATATAGATTATTACATATAGAAATTTTAAAGATATGTGCATACACACTAGTATATACACATATAATTCCTTTCTCTGTCATTTGAGAGGGACTGGTAATAATGACACTCAGTAGCAATGAACACACCTAATACCCAGGTCTTGGTTTATAATATGATTTTCAATTAAAGAAATGAGCTCCTTGGAGAAATGGCTGATTCTGGGACTGGGACAGAAATACACAAGATGAACCTGAAGTACCTTTCAGTGCCAGAAAGTAAGGAAACTTAAAAACAAAAAAAGCACTATGACGTGGATATATCAAAGAGATACAGTAAGTAAACAGAAATCAACTGAAAGTGTTCCCAATGGCCAAATCTACAATAGTTTGAACAAAAAATATAGACATAGTAATACTGGATTATAAGCCAAAGTACAAAATAAAGATAAGAGTCCATATTGATATAAATAAATGATTGAATAAATAAATGGGTAAAATACAAATCTATGCAAAACAATTCCAAATAATTTATGTAGATACTCTACCTTCAGGGAGGTAGAGCATAAATCCCCATTTCTTAAGTATGGGCTGTGCATAGTAATTTCCTTCCAAAGGGTAAAATACAGAGGGAGGGAAAAGAAATAACTTTACAGTGGAGAACTCTGCTAAACACTACCGCAGCCATGTGGTTAAGGTCAGCATCAACAGTGATAAGTCACGTTGATAGCATATACCCTTGACACGATATGATGAAAATAGAACTTTCCCTCTGTACTCTCCTCCCTCAAAACACATAATCCAAATCTAATTATGAGAAAACTGTCAGACAAATCCCAGTTAAGGGACAGCCACAAAATACCTGAACAGCAATCCTCAAAACTGACAGAGTTATCCAAAATAAGAGAAATCTAAGAAATTGTTACAGCCGAGAGTAGTCTAAGGGGACATGATGACTAAGTGCAATGTCATATCCTGGATGGGATTCTGAAGTAGAAAAAAGGAAATTCTATAAAAAACAAAGATACTTTAATAAAATATGGACTTTACTTACTCATGATTAATCAGTAACAGTTCGTTAATTATAACAAATGTACCATACTAAGGTAAGATGTTAATAATAGGGAAACTTGGGTATATTACTATCTTCACTTTTTTAAAAAAAATCTGAGACTGTTATAAAATAAAATGCTTTTTGAAAAAATATATAATTGTGGAGAATTTGCATTATTTCATTAAAAATCAAATCATTGATTTGATAAATAAAATGGCCTAACTATACCAAAACACTTCCTTTGTAAAGAATTTACCTTTTAAGCTCATTTAACTTTAATGTCCTTTCCTAGTGCAGTAATGCACTGGGGACAGAGAATAGTTTGATGATTATCTTTGTATTTGTATTTGCAGCTTTGAGCTCCAAAAAAACAACCACAGTATGCAACCATTTCTTTAGACGTTCTGTTTATCATCAGCATGGCTAATAGAGCAAAGCAAGAGACGTGGGACTTTGTTCTTCTTTGACCATGCAGAGACATTAGAAGAAAAACTAGATCTTTAAGAAACCAAAGAATAGTCAAATTACTAGAGTTATTACTTTCTTTTTATTTAGTTAGTTATTATTTATTTTATTTTTGGCTACATCGGGTCTTAGTTGTGTGGCAGTCAAGCTTCTTTCTAGTTGTGGGGCACAGGCTTAGTTGCCCCACAGCATGTGGGATCTTAGTTCCCTGACCAGGGATCGAACCTACATCTCCTGCACTGTAAGGGGGATTCTTTACCACTGGACTACCAGGGAAGTCCTGAGTTACTACTTTCTATTTTCTGTAGAAATTTTTTTTTCCCTGAATGTTCATTAAACTTTAGGATCTGCCTGATTATACTGATTGCAACCCATGAACCAGTTGCTAAATAAAAGACAGATTCCTGACACTGATATTGAATGATATCCACCATGAAGAACAAAATATATTTGCATACTAACATAAAGTCTTATCATTAAAGTCTTACAAAATTTTATAATTAAGATTGTGTGACAGTGAGGATGGAGCAAAACACTGTTTTTTTAAAATAGTTAATTATCAATCTAAAGTCAAGTTTAAATGTGAAGGTGGAAGCCAGGGACCAGAGGTACACTAAAACAGAAAAGGTTAGTAGGGTTGGTAGTAGACAGATTTTATGTGGACAATCTATTAAAATATCTTTTATTTCTTCTTTGTTAATCAGTCACTATGATTTGAACATAGGGATGCAAATAATAGGGATACTATTCATAGTTAATAAATCCAAAATTGCTGATTGCTTTTATTGGTGGTAAAATAACTACGGAAATCAGAATAACTCAGTTTGGATTAAATTCACAATATTGGCTTTCTTTGTTGACTAGAGCAAATGATGGACTATTTCTATACCACAGTTATCCTAGAGGTTAAAAAATGAATTATATCCTTTCTCACTACTTCTACCTTACTGGTACCAGAGAAGCCTTTTATTGAAAGGTATATTACTATTAATTACATTATTATTGTTTTTTCTAATGCAACACATATTAAACTCTGATATGGGTAATAAGTAACAATTAAATAGTTCATCTTTCAAACAATTGGATTATCTTCCCCTTACAATTTTTATACCATATCTGTACATATTACATGGATGTTAATTGATGTTAATGGAGCATATCCTTTAGGAATAAAGTTGGTCTGTCTTCATTAATAATGTTAGATAATTGACTGCTTGAAAAGCACTAAAAAATCAAGGAAAGCACTGTTTTTCTTCAATCTAGAAAAAATTTTAAATTATACTTTCTGCATAAATATTAAAAGATACAAAACACTGGACAGGGTGAGTTAGGGCCAAGTCTTCTGAAGATTGATTATATGAAATTTATTTTCTCATATCCTATTAGAATGAGTATATCAGTCTAGGTAGCACTTCCTTTTGAGGGGAAAACAATTAGCCTGATATCAGAAATGTGATGACTCAGCGTGTAGGTTGGTGGGAAATTATGAAGATATCTTATTATCAACAGTGCATTGTTTGGTTGACCTAAAAGCCACATAATTTTATAACTTTGCATTACTAATGTCCAAATAAGAACCATTTACAAGCTATGACTCATCCCAGCTGCAGCTCACAGAATTAACATACCTCTGCATTTGACTTTAGTCTGTGTACTTAAGTATAATCTCTCTCACATTCCTAGCTGGGTCTCTACTGATACTTTTAAACATCCCCATGTTTCCCCATTCGGTTCACGTTAATATTATCATAGAAGCATAGTACTGCTGGAGAGACAGTACCATCCTTAGGTCTGGGCAAAAGAGGCCCTTATCCTGCGCCCTGCGTTATTGAGAGTCCTGCTTTGCCTTTTCCCTGGATGTCCCCCTCCCAACGGTGTGAAGGGAACAAACACACTGAGAGTCTGTTTCCCCTATCCTAGATTATGTTTTGGACACAATCTTTGTCTAGGACAAAGCTAGACATTTGATTAATTAAATACATGGATTTTTTTCATTTTCATTTTTTTCTTACTTACCAAACATCAAAAGAACAACAGCTTAAGAAGCCATTTTAGAATTGTGCCTTTTAGGCTATTGACTAGTTCTTAAAAATAATTCCTATCTATGTTAAAAAATAAAATTACATTCTCAGCTTCTGCTGCAGTTGTTCAGATAGTAAATTATAAATTTAGACTACTTCTCAGCTTCTCAAATAGGCAAAAATAATGTGGTTTTTTTTTTTACTGCTATTTATTTATTTCATTTTTATTTTCCAATAACAGGGCTAATCTAATTCATAAACCCAGAAGTAAACAACTAGAAACTTGCCCATAAATGGTCTTCTTAAAAGTTTTTTCCCAGACTCTTGCATGGAAATCCTCTGTGTTTCATACATCTACTATAGTCTTCTCCAAATAAGCACTAAGTACTTAGAGTGGCTTTTATGACTCCACAGAAGCCAGTCAGAGAAGAGACTCAATCAGTTAGGAATATCATGGTCTTTTGCTCTTGCCCTGATGAAAAATGGCTGATTTGTTTTGGTTCCTTACTCGTATCTGCCATGTTATGACTAATCCTATCTAATCTTTTGGAATGACATGACACCCACTACTGGCATCTGGGCAAATAGCTTTGTCTCTGGATTCAAAGACCCTTTGCATTATGGCTCCTTTAACCTCAGCATTCCGTGTTCCCTTCCCATAGCATTTAGGAATTTCTTAATTATCTGCTACTGCTTGAGAGTAACGGGAATTAGAAAAACTACCTTAGTTTTTACTTCTTTCACCAGTCATGCAGAGTAGTTCCCACTCCACATTAAATGGTGCTAAGTGGTGGTAAATCTGCCAGTGATGAGCAATACTAGCTTGGTTGTCTTTCCTATATACAAACATGGATATTTGCATAGCAACAACCTTCTCAAACCCCAAAGTTTAGGTCCATAATCCCATCTGACCTCTTTGCTCTACTTTTATTTCTGTCTTCCTTTCAAAAGTACTTCAAAAGTAGTGAAGGAAGCAGCTTTTCCTCTTCCCATTTGAAAGGGACTTCTATCCCATATCCTGTTCCTGATGAAGTGGCCTTCAACCTGTCCCTTTCTGTAGAGTCATATTTGAAAAACAAAAATTTTACTGTTTAGGGAAGAAGCATCAAAAGGTCTCTCATTGCCTCAGCTGTGAAAACAATCAGCTTGCTTTTCTCCTTGAGGCTGTACTATATATTTAATCATCTTTTTTTTTTTTAAAGGTCTTTTTGATGTGGACCATTGTTAAAGTCTTTATTGAATTTATTACAATATTGCTTCTGTTTTATGTTTTGGATTTTTGGCCACAAGGCATGTGGGCTCTCAGCTCCCTGACTAGGGATCGAACCAGCACCCCCTGCATTGGAAGGTGAAGTATCAACCACTGGACCGCCCAGGAAGTCCCTTAATTATCATTGTTTAAATGTTAGTGCCAATATCTGAGTCATCTGTGGGTCTGTTTCTACTGAATATTTTTCTCTTAGTTATGTATCAAGTTTCTTGTTTTTTCATGCTTCTCACTTTTTCCCTCTTCTTTTATTTTCCAGATAATGGGTATAAAATAATAGTGTAGAGAAGATGGAAATATAACTTTTTAAATTTGCATTCCTGAGCTTACAGCTCTTTCCTTCATCTGGCAGCTAGGATAAGGAGTTAAACATTCTAATTCTACCAATTCAGGTGCTATTTTGATTAGATTGTTTTTAGACCTTGTTAGTAAAACCCTATCTGCTTACATAACAGTTACTGAAGGGCTGATCTCTTTAATCTGGTAACATTTGACCTGGGCTGTAACTGGAGTGCTACTTCATAGAATTTTGTGTCAGGGTTTATGAATGTAAACTCTTTGAATATCATCAAGACTTCATAAATTCTCTCTAATTTCTAGCTGCATTTTTTACTGCTAATTTTTCAGAAAAATTCAGGAAGGAGGAGAATTTTAGGTTGAATGATTTAATTTTACATTTGAAGCTTTTTGGATTCTAATTTATCATGCTGTTTCAAATTGTCATTAAAAATTCTGCCTGCTTCTTTATCTGTCTGCACCTGAAAAAAGTGTTTTATTCTCAGCAGCTATGGTTCTCTGCTCACCTATGGAAAACATGTTCATCTCAGTAATTCAGTTTCTCAGCGTTCCTTGCATCCACTATTCTGCAGTCGCCTCCTATAAAAGACTATTGTCTTTTAAATAATTCATTTTTTTTCCCCTTTTGCTACCATGAGAGCATAGGCTTTACCATCATTTTACATCCTAACAAGAAGTATCAGGATTTCAGTTTATTTTAAAGCATGAAAATATAAGAATTATTTAAGTTACACCTATATTTAATTCTAAACCTAAATTTCATGGAGTCACTAAAAGTCTGTGTGTGTGTGTGTTTATTTAAGTTACAGGTAAATATAATTTTAAACTTACAGTATTTTTAAACTGAGTTGGTATAGGTGATTGTATCATAATTGAAGAATAAGTAAGTAAATGGAGAACTTATTTTAAATTTCCCATTTGATTTACCCCCAAACTAAGCAAACTTTATTTATTTTTCCAAGGTTCACTCACATCATAGCATTTTCCCCATTCCTTTTATTATATCATGGTAAAATATGCATAACAAAATTTACCTCATAACCATTTTTAAGTCTAGGCAAACTTTAGAATCATGGCCCAAAACATAAACTTAATTATTGGTTAGACTAAATGCAATAAACCAGCAAATGTAATGACATGTTTCTCACATATGAATGTGTAAAAGAAATAAAGATATAGGAAAGTGGAAAGTTGTTATAAGATACAAGTGAATGTCTTCAAATAATCATTGACAATACTGACACATAACTTCTCAGAGAAAACAACAGAAGCAAAAACATGACTGAATATGATACTTAAAATTTAGTGTGTGTGGTGGTGGGGGAGAATTCTGGCCCAGAATTTTAGCAAAATTTTCTTCAAAAATAAAGATAAAATAAAAACCTTTTTATTAAAAAAACTGAGAAAATGTATCACTAGTATCCCTGCTGATAAAAGAAGTATTATAGGATTATCTTCAAACAAAATATAAATGAAACCAGATAGAAGATCATACAATCAGGAAAGAACAAAGGATTTCTAAAAGTAAAATATTTTGGTAAGTCAAAATGAATATTAACTTTTTAAAACAATATAGTGACATCTAATAGAGTTTTAAAAATTTAAGATACATGAGAGCAAGAAGGTATTAATTCAGAGAAATTTATGAGCTAATGTGATAAAATTGAGGTAATGTGGAGGTAATGTGATCCAAAGCCCTTGACATTTTCATGTTGAAATATATTTTATTAGCTTTTGATAAGATAGCAGTATATGATATAATTTTACCATTACTATAACGGTTAAAGAATGAGTAAACATGGGTAACAGAAGGACAATTGGATAACTTTAAAAAATCAGTATATATGTCAAGTGATAAAATACACAACATGCAGAATATAGAAAAAAAAAAAACGGTAAAGTGGTTTACCTGAAAATGTCAGAAGGTACTTTAATATAACTGAAATTCATGTTTAATTAACAGATGATAATTATCAGACACAAAAGTTATATACTAATAATAGAAATATATAAAATGAAGAGCATTTAAAAGAAAAAGCATGGAAAATCAAATACTAGGCAAATACCAACCAAAAGAAATTAATGGAGCTATTAATCAGATACAGTTAAATTTAAGGGGAAAAGATAAAGATAGAGAAAAATTTCATGATGATAAAATGCTTAATTAGTCATGAAAATATAGCGAATTTTAATTTGTAGTCATATGATATCATAACATCAAAATAAAGTAAAATTTGACAAAACAAAAATACAAATATAAAAATCCACAATTATAGTGGGAGACTTTAACATACCTTTCTCAGTACTTGATAGGACGATCAGACCAAAAATGAGTAAAACTATAGAAGATTTGAACTCCTTGATTACCAAACTTGATAAAATTTTTATCTATGGAAGACTACTTCCAACAATTGTAGAAAGAACATCTTTTTAAAGTACACATGGAACATTAATGAAATTTCACCGTATGTTATGCCACTAAGCAAATGTTGACATAGTTATAGGATTTAAATGATTTAGAATGATTCTGATCACAAAATAATAGAAATAAGCTAGACAGTCATAACAAAATATAATTTGAAAATCAACCTACGTTACGTTAAGAAATGTAAAGCTTTTTTTCTAAATCATCCATAGCTCCAAGAAATAAATTATAATGGTGACTAGAAAATATTTTGTACTAAATGATAATGAATATATGATATATCCAAATTGCTAAAGAGAGAAGTAACAAAGTTATTGCTTTGAATAGGCAGGAAAAAGTGAACTCTTTCTGACAATGGAGAGAAGAGAGAGAGGCAGAGAGAGAAAGAGAGCTTAAAAACAAAATAGTCAACATCAGTAAGGAATAAAGGATATGAGTACAGATACTACGGATATTTTAAGAAACCAAAAAGAGTATTGTGAACAACTAATGCCAATAATTGTTTTAAAAATTAAACAGAAAAAATTCCTATAGGAATTAAAATACAACTTACTAACAATGGCACATGAATTAAAGGGATATTCTAATTAGTCCTGTTATATATTAAAGAAATAGAATCTGCACTTAAAAACTTACCCACAATGATGAATCCAGCCTAAGGTGCTACACTGAGGAATGCTTTCAAACAGAAGAAATAATTTCCATCCCATAGCAAATTCTTCCAGAGAATAGGAAAAAAAGGGGGAAGATGTTCTGAATCCTTTTATGAGGCCAGTGTATCCTTCATCCCAAAATCTGAAGAAGACATTGGAAAAAACTATAAGTATTTTACTAGTGTGTACATAGATGCAAAAATCAATGAAACATTAACAAATTTAATCCATTGATAAATAAAATGAATAATAAAATACATCACAAAAAATTGTCTTATTCAAGGAATGTTAAGTTGTATTTGATAAAGAATATCCACAAAATCTTACAAAAAACAATTACTCTGCATGTTGAAATTTTGAAAAGCAACCCACTAAGCTTAGGAATCAGATATGGAAGCCCATTATCATTATTTCTATTTGATATTGTATTAGAGGTTCTAGCCAGTTCGATAATAAAGAAAATTTTAAAATAAAAAGCACAAGAATTGAAAAGAAAATGGCAGAATGAATCATTCACATGATTCTGTATGTAGATTATCTAAAAAACCTATAAGTAAGTTGTTAGATCTAATAAATGAGTTTAGCAATATTGTTGGATACAAGCTCAATAAAATTTTGATTGCATTTCTAGGTTAAAAACAGGAATAAATACTCATGCGTGCTCACACCCCACACACACCATTTGGAACAACATCAACAGTATCAAAGGCCTAGGAATATATAAATAAATTATATAATAATTTATAAATAAATAAGGGTAAGATATGAAAGACTTTTACTGAAAAATATAAAATATTATTAGGGGATTTTTTTAAAAAAGAAGTAAACACATAAGGGAATATACCACATCCATGAATTGGATGTAATACTGGAAAGTTGTCAGTTCTTTACAAATTAACTTATAGAATCAAAACACTCTCAAACAAATGTATGCATAACTTTTACTAAAACTGGCAGACATAGATACATTATTAGAAATTCAAAGGCCAAAAATATCCTGATTCTTGAGGGAAAGAAAAAAAGGCAAGAGTTATTCTATTGAATATTAAGACTTACTATAACAGAAAAGTTATGCACAGTTAAAAAAAAAAGTAGACTAATAGAATAAGTAAGTCTAGAACAATGTGAATGTTTCATTCATGCGAAGATGACACAGAATAGCAATTCAGAATGAACATTTTTACAAATGCTGTTTTGTCAATTTAGTTTCCATATGGAAAATTTCTTGTAGTAGTCCCAAATTGGATACCACCCAAATGCTTAAGAAAAGTAGACTGTGTATATGAGTTGCCGCATATAAAAATGCAATGCTATGTGAGGATGTAATAAATGAACATAGATTATGTCTTCTCACAAACATAATGTTGGATGAAAAATGCCATTACAAAAGAATGCATACTAAATGACTATATTTATATAAAGGCCCAATACAGGCAAAACTAATTTCCAGTGTTTACAGGTGAAGATACTGGTTAGCTTTTGTAAAAGCCAGGGGGATAAAGATTGAAAGGGGTGGGGGGAGGCAGTGAGGCCTCTAGTTTGTTAGCATTATTTTATTTATTGAACTGGATGGTAGTCACATGGGTATTCTCAGTTTGTAAAAATTTTTTAAGTAGCACACTTAGGTTTTATGCATTTTCCAAAAAATACTTTAAGTAAATAATTTAATTAAAATTTATATTCCTGGGAAACTAACTTGTGTTGTTTTATAACTATACATGTTAAAATGTCTAGGTTTTCTGTATTACCTGAACATGAGGCACTAGAGATAGCTCTGTAAGTTATTGAATAAGGTATGGATATATTTGTATGAAAAAAATGAATGACGTACACATAACCCAAAATGCAATTTTATACATATCTCAAAACAACAATATCATTGTAACCACTATAACTCTTTTCCCAAAACATAGCATAATGCTGGAAAAGTAGTATGTACTGAAGAATTTTTTTCTATGGATTAGAATTAAATGTAGTTGAGAGTCACATTCCAGTTAGGCTGTTTATAACCTTGCAATCTTGACGAAGTTACTTGAACTGTCTCTTTAGTATCCTTATTGGGAAAATTTGCATATATTCTATCTCCTTTCTGAAATGACTTGCAGAAAGTAACTAGCACTTAGTAGGTACTTAATAATAATAAATATAATAATAATATCAATATTCCAAGCTTAATTTGCTAAATTAATCCCTAATGAACTCCTGATTGAAATAAAAATGTTCATATCATATATGTGTAGTAGTGAAAAAAATATTTTTATTGTCATTTTTCATGAAATTTAAAGTTTTTAATGTGAAAAATCCATATCAAACGATTTGTTAAAAATACTTATTTTAATGAGATATTTGCTAACTTATAATTAGGGTACAAATATTTGAGAGGCACATATATGCTAAAAACAATTGGTTACATGTCCCCACTTCCTATTCCAGTGACCTCCAATTGGAAAGATACTAGGTGCAAATTATGTTTCTGTGGTATTTCTACCATAAATTTTAAACATAGATTGTGCAGTTTTATTTTATATTAATAACTTTGCCTTAAGGAAAATTCTGTGATCTTGAGACATTGACTTCATCTTCCTGGCATTCAGTGAACTCATCTTCAGAGTAGAGTAAGAATAATTACTTCATATATAAGATTTGGGTGATTATAAGTGGTAAAGCTTGACAAAAATATAAGTTTTCTTAACATTGTTTAAGAGCTTTCCCTAAAATTTTCAGTGGTACTCCCAACTTTTTCTATCCTACTTCTCTCACATCTAATTCATCAGCAAATATTTTTAATTTGGCCAACAGATTACATTGCCAATAAGCCTGTTTTTCTGTATATCCATTGGTACTATCCTAAACAACCATTGTTTCTTGCCTGGAACTAAGGAATGTTAATATTTTGCCACTTTTAATTCATTTTTTACAGCAACACCCAGATCCGTTATCATAACATTCATATCATAATCCGAACCAAAAATTTATTTCCTGTCGTTCTTGGCTTAAAATCTAGACTACTTACTCTACTTTAAAAAAAAAAAGGGGGGGGGGGGGAAGAAAGGAAGGAAGGAAGAGAGAGAAAGAAAAGAAAGAAAAAGAAAATCTTTTTCAAGTAAGTTAAGCTTGTTCCCACCTCTGGACTTCATGCTAGTCATGGACTAAAATCTTTCTTCTTCTGATTATCTGAATACATTGTTGACAAGATTCAGTTCACAGCTTGAATTTTCATGTCCTCTATGAGGATTTCTTTCTTGATTTATTTACAATCATTCTTCCTTAGATAATACTTCTGTGAATGGCTCTCTTTATGACATTATTATCATGAGGAATTATCTTTTTTTTTCATTTTTTCCTATTTATGTTTCTTAAATAAAAGTTTTATGAGAGTAGGGACCTTGTTTGTCACATTGAGTGCTTTGTTTTCACTTGAGGATTAGCACTGAGACAATGGTTTTTGAATAAATATCCAGTTTAATCACTAGCCAACATGGCAGAGGGCACATAAACAAGATGGAATTCATGATCAAAGGGGCTTGTTCTGATGTGACATCATTCTCAATTTTAAGACGGAATGCTTTAGCAATTCACTATTAAATTTGTAGTTGTAAACATTAAGACACAGTTATAGAAACAAGTTAGTTGAATATTTTATTAGTGCAAGATCTTGTATATACAAATATTGATATCTTAATAATATTTGTTCTTAAGAAGCTTGTACACATGGTAGGCATATATAATATATATACTCAACATTATTAGGAATTGACCAGTTTCAAAAACAAATTTTTTGGTAGAAATAGTAAAATATAACACAAAATATGTGATTATTATAAAATACAAGTTGTTATTAGGAGGAATTTAGTTTAGACTAAAATTATCACTTAAAAATTCATGGAGAAATTAATAAATGGCAATCACCATCATTGATTAAGAATATTTAGACAACTGAATGTTTAAGGTACAGGTTAAATTTTTTTCCAAAGGAACTTGAGGAATGAAAACCTTGCTATTAGACATTCTTATGTAATTGTCTTTGTTTTAGAGAAAGCTTTTTTAAAAATACAGCCAGTCAAAGCAAACAAAAAGCTTCTTTCAAATAAGTAATCAATTATTAAACTAGGCCACTGGCATCATTGTCATTCTAAGCTGTACAGGAAACAAAAGTTGCCAGCTGCACGAGGCCTCTACTGGCAATACCAAACTGTTCATTTTGAGTGAGACGACTTTTCAGCAAATAAAATGTAATGCCAAAAGTATTTTCACAAGTTAAGGATACTGAATTGGACTTGGCATCTGAAATGCTTGATAGGGCAGCATTTCACAATGTGAGTGTTACAGCACCAGAACATGTCATTGGAAGCATATTCTGATTCCATCATTAAACATATAAAACTTAACCAAATTGATAGTTGGATAACTCCAAAGTAATGTTTCATGGGAGACAGATTAACTTCAAAACAGTTGACTCTGAGCATTGACTTTAATTTTTTATTTATCAAATACACATAGACAGTGCTTTTATACAATTAAAAAAGACTGTGTTCTTTTAAGTTTAATTAGGTCCCATTTGTTTATTTTTGTTTTTATTTCCATTACTCTAGGAGATGGATCCAAAAAAATATTGCTGCAATTTATGTCAAAGAGTGTTCTGCCTATGTTTTCCTCCAGGAGTTTTATACTATCTGATCTTACTTTTAGATCTTTAATCCATTTTTACTTTATTTTTGTATATGGTGTTAGAGAATGTTCTAATTTCATTCTTTTACATGTGGTTGCCCAGTTTTCCCAGCACCACTTATTGAAGAGACTGTTTTTTCCCCTTTGTATTTTCTTGCCTCTTTTGTCATAGATTAATTGACCTTAAAAGCTTTTGCACAACAAAGGAAACCATAAACAAAACTAAAAGACAACCTACAGACTGGGAGAAGGTATTTGCAAATGATGCTACCGACAAGGGATTAATTTCCAAAATATACAAACAGCTCATACAACTCAATAGCAAAAAAACAAACAATCCAATCAAAAATAGTCAGAAGACCTAAATAGACATTTCTCCAAAGAAGACATACAGATGGCCAACAGGCACATGAAAAGATGCTGAATACTGCTAATTATTGGAGAAACACAAATCAAAACTACAGTGAGGTATCACCTCACACCAGTCAGAATGGCCATCATTAAAAAGTCTACAAACAATAAATGCTGGAGAGAGTGTGGAAAAAAAGGAACTCTCCTTCACTGTTAGTGGGAATGAAAATTGGTGCAGCCACTATGGAGAACAGTGTGGAGGTTCCTTAACAAACTAAAAGTAGAGTTGCCATTTGATCCTGCAATCCCACTCCTGGGCATATATCCAAAAAAGACAAAAACTCTAATTCTAAAAGATACACACACTCCAATATTCATAGCAACACTACTTACAATAGCCAAGACATGGATGCAACCTAAATGTCCATGGGCAGATGAAAGGATAAAGAAGATGTGGTACATATACACAATGGAATATTACTCAGCCATAAAAATGAATGAAATAATGCCTTTTGCAGCAATATGGGTGGACCTAGAGATTATCATATTTAGTGAAGTAAGTCAGAAAAAGACAAATATCATATGATATTACTTATATGTGGAATCTAAAAAAATGATAAAAATGAACTGATTTACAAAACAGAAATAAGCTCACAGACACAGAAAACAAACTTGTGGCTACCAAAGGAGATGGGGGGCAGAGATAAATTAGGAGTTTGGGATTAACAAATACACACTAATATATCTATATCTATATATAAATATATATAGATATGTAGATATATAGATACAGATAACCAACAAGGTCCTACTGCATAACACAGGTAACTATACTAAGTATCTTGTAATAACCTATAATGGAAAAGAATCTGAAAAAAAAAATATACATATGTGTAATTAAATCACTTTGCTGTATACTTGAAACTAACACAACATTGTAAATTAACTATACTTCAATTAAAAAAAAATACATACAAAAAGACTGGGTTCAAAGCTGGCGTAGCTTTTTACTCTTCTTGCTCCATTCTTTTCATTGCCTCTTGCGTATGTAAGCTATTTGAAAGGAGGCTATTATACAAAATGCCTGGCACAAAATAGATTCCCAATAAGTAGTAGCTCTTTTATTACCAATATTAGTAATAATATTGATGTTATCAGTATGTTTTTACAATACTCTATAGGGCTAGCTTTTTACATCTGTGCTATTCGATCGTGTCTGTCAGAGCCCAGTTAGGAAAGCAAAAATATCATAGGTAGTTCATACGGAAGATGTTAAATACTGGGAACTGATTATAAATGTGTTAGGGTAGAAGGAGTGAAAGGGAGATACTGAAGTGACTAGAGACTGATAATTTCAGGAAGCTTCTCCCACACCGGAGGGCTAGAAAAACCAAAGGAAGGGAGACAGTTTTTCGAGAGCCCAGGTGCACATTTCCCCTTGACTCTGCTGGAAACTGCCAATGCCTGACCCTCCAAAGGCTGCTGAGGCCTACAACTACTCATTGCTTTATTAGCTTTTAGTGCTGCTGAAAGCCTCTGTAGCCTGTGGCTCCAACAGCTGCTGGCAGTCTCCCACTGCTACTGCTGCTGGAATACTAAAGGCACTGAAGTCAATCACCAGTCACTGATCTGCTTCCCATATTCCTCTTAAAATCCTACCAGTGATCTCTAGGACATTATGTTTGGTAAACAAATACCAAAAGGTCACATGCGGTATAATTCTATTTAGATGATATTCTTGAGATGACAAAATGATAGATATGGAAAACAGTAGTGCTTGTCAGGGGTTAGGGAAAGTGAAGGGGCAGGGGAGGGATGGGAGTGACTATAAAAGATAAAATGAGGGAGATCTTTGTGGTGATGAAATACTTTTATATCTTGATTTTGGTATAGATTACATAAATCCATACATGTGATAAAACGAAATAGAACTATACATACATTTTACAAATGTAAGTGCTTGGTTTTGATATTGCATTAGAATTAGGTAAGGTGTAAAAAGTGGGGGAAACTGAGTAAAATGTGTACTGTGCTCTGTTCTTTCTTTACAAATTACTATGAAAATATAATAACTTCAAAATAAAAAGTAATAAATAACTTCTACTAGTTCTTCTCATTAGCCAATACTAACTAAAATCCAACTGGCAGGAGAGTGTGAGAAATTTAATTTTTAGGGGTTCATATATGCCTTCAATATAGAGCAGAAAACTGAATTATAGAAATGAAATTGATTACATATAGACGAAGAAAAAAATGACACAGTTCTAAACATCTTAAATATGTACCCATTGGTTAGAAAATTAAACTGTACATTAAGAAGTATTTGTACAACTAAACATATTTAATTCATTCATCCCATAATAACCACTATCAATACCAATGGTGTTGAAGGCTGTAAAGAGATAATTGGGAAAAGTAATACTTGGGGAAATCTTATATTATATTCAGAAAACAATATTCAGTTCTTACCATATTCCTACCACATAATACAAGATAAATAATATTTTTCAAGTAAATGGCTGAAATGAATGCACTAAATCTAAGTAATATTCTATCATGATTATTTCTGTTTAATACTATAAAATTTTTCAAGAGTTTTGTATTTGCAGTACTATATAGCTGGGTACTAACTTAAAGGATTTCATGGAGTAAGAGCCTATAGTCATATAGGCTGACTAAATGGAATATTACCTTAGCTCTGAATTTCTAAACAAACATTATGTGTATATTTCTTCAAAAGGAGATAGATTAAAATCTGTTTCATTATTTAGCTCAGAACACCAAATTTCATTTCCTTTTGTTTGTCTTTCTTAGATACCTCCTAAGCCAGCAAATCTGGGGAATTATTAAATAAGATCTAATATTTTTCTTTTATTTTAACTTTATTTGTACTTCAACTTTATTATAACACATCTAAATCTAAACTACCAGATGTACATCAGAATACATGGAACAGAAACAAAAATACACATTGAAATTCATCATACACTAGACAGTCATCTCTTTTCATTAGTCAGGGCTACAGTTTATAGAAGCTGACATGATCAGAGACTGCTAGTTCACTGAAAGTTTGCATCATGGATAGATGTTGAATTTTGTCAGGTACTTTCCATACATGTATTATTATGACAATATAGTTTTTCTTCTTTAGGTTATTAATATTGTGAATTACTTGGATTGATTTACAAGTCAATTGACCCAGCAATCCCACTTCTAGCTTTTTATACTAAAGAAATAAAAACTTGCATCTGTGCAAAAAACCTTCAGATGAATATTTATAGCAGCATTATTCAGTATTGCCACATATCATAAACCCAGGTATCCCTCAACAAGTGAATGTGTAAATAGACTTTGATACATCCACACAATGAAATACTATTGGGCAATAAGAAACAAAAAAGCAACAACAACAAACTATCATGTCATGCAACAACATGAATGAATTTTTATAACATTCTAAAAAAAGGTGAAACTATAGCAACAGAATAGATAAGTGGTTTCAGGGGATAGGTGAGGGGAGAGGGTCTGAATACAAAGGGATTTTTTTAGGTGTTGGAATTGTTCTGTATCCTATGATGGTGGTTATTTGTCTAAGTATATAAACTCATATCTCCAACAAAAAAGTGAATTTTACTGTGTGTAAATTAAAAAAAAAACCAACACAAAAATCTATCTTTTTATTAAACTCTCATCAAATAACTCAACTTGTTTTCTACTACAACTCAATTAATACAGATGGCTACCACGTCTTTAGCACCCCCTAGAGTCTCAAGGACTATTGAAAAGGAAAATCTTAATTCCTTCCATTCCTATATGCAAATGCAGAGTTGGAATGAACCTGTTTCTTCTGGTCTTCTCATATTTATTCATACAAGGGAAGAAATGTGTTTTGTTTAGTATTGAGATATTAGGAAATTTTACAGTCTCTATTCATTCTTCATATTTTTCTTCAAAATGTTTGGTAACCAATAGTATAAAACATACTTTCTAGTATTAGTTATTTCTGATATTTGTTTTTATTACTAAGAATACTACAATAAAACAGAACTTGCTTCATGTTATAACTATGTTTTCTCTGAATTAGAATCAAGGTCAACCCTTAGCCAAATTGTGAGATAAGTAAGTCTTTATGAGTTCTTTTCCCAATTTTACTTTTTTCCTCCTACATTATGTGCCTTATTGAGAATAACTTCTGAATTTTTCTCTTTCCCCCCAAAAAATCAATCATGCTTTCTCTTAATAAATCATCTGACAGCACGAATGAAGAAATATTGATTGTATATCCAATGTTTACAGGAAAGTATAAATGAGTGAATAAAATAGTGAGTCCCCTCCCTAGGATATTTGCATTTTAATGAAAATAAAAGTCAAAGCACTGCACCAAGAAAAATAAGGATCCAATTTGTATCTTTAGATATCAGTGACCTCATTTTGGGTCATTTTTTTGGAGATAAGAGAGGATTTACTGCAAATCATCACAAATAACTATATGACCCTCTCCGTTCCCATACATACAGAATCACATATTCTTCTTTTAAGATCTTTTCTATTCTTTTTAAAAAGTGACTAATTGAAGTTAAAAATTCCCTAGTATAAATCATTCTACTGGACCTCTGTAATATGAGATCTAAAATTATCAGTTGACTTTAAGTTAATGGCCAAAAAAATTAAAATAAATAAAAGGAGAAAGGCACTTTGGTTCACACGGATGATGGTGGTGGTTTTTTTTTTTTTTTTAAACATCTTTATTGAAGTATAATTGCCTTACAATGGTGTGTTAGCTTCTGCTTTATAACAAAGTTAATCAGTTATACATATACAATATGTTCCCATATCTCTTCCCTCTTGCATCTCCCTCCCTCCCACCCTCCCCATCCCACCCCTCTAGGTGGTCACAAAGCACCGAGCTGATCTCCCTGTGCTATGCAGCTGCTTCCCACTAGCTATCTATTTTACATTTGGTAGTGTATATATGTCCATGACACTCTCTCACCCTGTCACATCTCACCCCACGATGGTGGTGGTTTTGCACATTAAACCTAGATATATCTGATAAAATATTTAACCAGATCAGTTATATCAGTTAGCTATCTATTTCTTCAAAACTGAAGTATCTGATCAAAAATATTTATTTGAATATTAGATTTGCTCAAATGGCCCTCTGTTTTTGGCTTACTACTACCTCCATTTTTTCCTTTCCTAACCTCTTATATTGGAGAAATATGTTTTGGGGGATCATCACTGAGAAAAGGAATGCTCGCATTGTGGCAATTCAGCATAATCATGTGCTCCCAGTGTATGCAATCACTGTGGGATCATGACTTTTGTTGGATATAGTTTAGGGTCAGATTCTGAGGACACGTCATAAATGTACTATAGTCAGTATTCTAATATTTCTAGGAAATACATAAGCATAATACAGCTGGAATCAGCCAACAAATGCTCAGATTTGGGGTTTTTCTGAACTCTAACTACTTTTTGTATATTTGTAAAAACACTCTTTTACAAATTGTAATGTTTCATATAAAATAGTCAGCTCTTAGACTGAGCCACAGATAAAATAGTTATACAAATTAATTTTCAATGTTGTGATACTTTTTTCCCCACTAGTGTGGAATCAGAAGTTTTCAATTTCTTATATTCCTATGAAAAATTCTGAAGTATGCAGATTCAGTCTCTTCTGAATATTGGGATTTTAATATATAAAGGTACAGATTATAAATGGAAGCTTATGAAGCAATTCAATTTTACATATACGTGATCTTATTGCTCTATTCTTAGACTATGCATAGATTTTGTAATGAATGTCTAATATTTCATTGGATAGAAAAAATCATTTGATTGCTTTCTGTTGCTATCTGGGTAGGTCTAAATAATTTCCCTCTTCTGTTCTATTTTTTTAAAATAATTTTAAATGTGCTCAAACACAGCTATTGAAATAATTTAAAACTATAGGTCCATGACGCTGGTCAGTATACACATGTGCTGGATATTTTAAGGACACAATAAGAAATATTATTTCATAAATTATAAAGTTAAATGGTAAATTGATTTTAAAGAAGAGGTTAAGTAAAATTAAAAAAAGACAAAGTTGGCTTGGTTTATATTTGACTATATGAGAAAAATTAAAGTTAACTATAAGACAGTATGGAAATTAGTAAAAATGATGGGAGGAAAGATTTTAATTGAAAATGAAGGATTATACTCAGTAATCAAAAATCACCCTTTCTGATGACTCTTTTTATCCAAGTGAAACTGAGTTTTACCACATCAAGAAAGTAGCTGAGTATAGGATACCTCCTTTTGAAACTAGATTGCCAATACAACAGTGCATAACTAAGTAAAATGTTTGGAAGACCCATAATTAAAAAGCCCAGACTCTGCTAAAAATAAATGAAATTTAAAAATTTAAGCCCACCTAATAATGTAATTTGCATTACTATGACATTAAACAATTCCTTTCCATCAGTTTCTTTAAATTAGAATTAGAGGCCTATGCAAATTGTGAAAAAATTCCACAAATGATGTATGGTTTTTTTGGATAGAGAGGTATGTTACTGTGCAAAGTCATACACTGGAAACATTTCATGGAGGCTACATTTACTATAAACGACTATCATAGGGACATAATGCCAACTGAAAAATCCTATCCTAGAAAAAGAGAAGAAATGGAAAGAACCATTAAGTTCTTATTACAATATAATTTGACTTTAATTTTTGCATGTGGAATTCCCAACAGAAATGTGTTTCAATTACCTGATAAAAAAAGAAATATAATAAAACAGAATTACAAAAGATAAAAGTAAATTTAAGTGCCTTAGAAAAGAATCAATATAGCACACTAGTCAAAACCAGGTGTCATATTTAAGAAAATGTTGAGAGTCAGTTGAAAGGAGAGTGGATATGTCATTAATCTAATTAGATATTATAAATCATGAAGAAAATGCTGTAAATTAACCAGCACATGTACTAACTCCACAATGGTTATGCTAGGTAGATAACGTCCATTCGGTGGTTCAACTATTATAATTTGGGAACACTGGAGCCCTTCAGGTATTTTCTGACAGGAATCTCAGTTATTTATCCATGTACTCTTTCTTTCTCACCTCCTTATCTGGTTCCAAATATCTTTACCACCCTATTCATTCCTTTCGTTTTGCAAAGTTTTGAATACATTGCTTTACTTGTATAAGTATGATTGAACTAAGTCATGCATGATGATAATTAACTGACTAATAATAGTTTGGTAAAATAGAATTTTTCTTGTAGATGGGATGTGAGAGGGATAAAAAGAATTTAACTTAAGTTATCAAGAACAAACTACACCTAGAACTGTGTCACCATGAATGAAAACACTGTTTCAGACCTACCCCATTGTTGCATTTAATCATAAAATTCAAAATGGTAACAGCTTTCCTTCCTTTTATCTTGATTCTTTTTTTCTAGGCTTACAAAGCTATAAAGGGTACCATTTCTACTTTACCTTCACCTGTGTTAGACATTCCTCTTATGCTATTTAGAGTTCTGAACCTTGCACACATATCTAATTTAACGTATTTCTAAGAACATAAAATTTTAGAGTAATTTTTCTATAGTTCAAAACTTTTCTGTATCTATCTATCTATCATCTATCTATCTACCTATCTAGTATTTTAACTTTTGTGAGGAAATATAAATTTTAAACTATTTGTTGCTTTAAAAGTTAACAGTAGTAAATGGGTAACAATTTTCTTAGAGATTTAAATGAATGACTTAAGAATTCCCACATTAATGACTAGAATCTGACTGGGTTAGTGAAGGGTTAGTGAGAAGAATATGTCAGAGAAAACCTGGTAGAAAAGCTAAAGATTTGACAGAAATGAAAATTCAGGAGCTAAAATGCAATTTTCCAATAGTTAACAAAAAACCTATAGGTTTGCAAAATAATCACCTTTCTATGAACTACTGAGTGGGGGAAATGATAGTCTGTCCCCAGATGACCTTGTCCAAGCTCTATTTTAAAATTGATGGCATTTGATAATTTTTTTTTTACTTGAATTATCAGTTCCCTTACTTCTTACCTCTAAGATCTGCCTGTAGAGGACCAGCCCATAATTTCCCTTCTCAATAGAATTTTTTATTTAAAAAAAAAAAAAAAACTAATGAAAAGAGGAGAGATTATATGTATGTTGACTATGATATTTGCATGACCACAGAGGAGTAACAAATTCTATAAGCATGTTAAGAATACTCCATTTTTAAAATCTAATTTCCAGTAAGGAAAAGAGAGAAGTTTGTCTAAAGTTCAACCTCACTGCCACTACTTATTTCACAGGTGTGCACAAATTATGATGGAATAAATTGCTGCTAAGGAGGAATTTCTAAACCAAAGTAATCCTTTTAACAGCATTTACTTATATCTAATACTTCAAGAAATTTGCCATTATGGGTGTGCCGTGAGAAATGTATAGGCAAAAAGTCAAACTAGCAGTCAGAGAAATCAAAGATTTCTTTTCTTTGAAAAGAATTATGATTTTTTTTTAAATCTCTGAATTAAACAGAGAAGTTTACAGTAGGTTAGAATCTTAAATTGCTTAGTTATGAAACAGTTAAGCAACTATGATGGGCATAACTATTCTTCAGTGGGAACTTTTAAATTAAAAGAATAAATTGAAAGTGAAACTTTGTTTCTTTACTCCTTCAGTAGTATTTAAGGTAATTTTCATAGTTAACAATAACAAACAGAAGTGTTTTCCTTAGTACGTTAAAAATAAATAGTCCTCTCAGTTACTGCCAATGCAAGGGAAATCAAACATAGGATTAGAGAACTGTTTTATTTTGCTTAGTTAACAGCAAATGTTACCTAGATAGTTTGTTTCCTTCCCAGATCAATTAATTTTTCTTCCTGCTTAAAATGAAAACCCTTTGATTTGAATGTCTTTTATGTACATATACAGTATTAAAAAAAAATGGAACTTTGAATTCTTCTTAATTTAGAGAAGGACTTTAATATAGAGAATGGAAAATGAGCCTGCTGTTAATAAAAGTTGATCTCTTTATTTTTATTGAGGAGAGGTTGATTTAAGCTTGTTACTCATGGGAAGAAAGATAAACTATGTGTGAACAAGGCTAGTATTGGAAACTGCTTTCAATAACTTCATCTGAAACATGAAAGGTTTTAACATGAAACAAATAAGAATACCTCTACTACCAAATATCAATGAACTCTATTATGTGAGTGTTGTTTATTAACAAGCAATTGAAATTGTTGGTATATACTGTACTTACTGATGTAAGTAAGAATTTGAGCTCTTATTTAACAGCAATCTGCCAGTAGTTTAATCCATTTCACATACATGAACAATCTGTGACTCTCTCCTTAAATATGAAAGCTCTGTTTTGAATATCCTTTTCCAAATATTTAATATACTATCTGAAATTATATCATGACATTTCTGTTCCCTGATTTTTAATTCTTGATCAGTGGCAGGTAGCAAAATATTTGCTTTCTGTTTGATTCTACTAATAATAAAATCCGTAACTACTCATGGTTCCTGTAAGGGCCTCTCATAAACAACTGCTGCATAACAGATAAATCAGTGCATGCTTACATCCACTGAAAAGAAGTTGGTAGATGAAATAAACTTGTGGATACAGAGCAAGAGTGAAATGCTGCAAACATATTAGCTGAGCTTGTTGATTTTAGGGAAAATTAAAATTGAATAATCATTTATGCCTATTAAGTTAAGCTCTTCTAATCCTCCTTGTAACCATATCTATTAAAAAGAAAAATTTATGTATTTCATATATATTTGCTCAAGCATTTGCCTTATTTCATATTTCATAACATTATATTACAAGTTTCTTAAACATTTTTTTTTTTTTAATTATTTGTTTTTTTTATTGCTGTGTTGGGTCTTCATCTCCGTGCGAGGGCCCCCCCCAGCTGCGGCAAGTGGGGGCCACTCCTCATCGCGGTGCGCAGGCCTCTCACCACCGCGGCCTCTCTTGTTGCGGAGCACAGGCTCCAGACGCGCAGGCTCAGTAATTGTGGCTCACGGGCTTTGTCGCTCCGCGGCATGTGGGATCCTCCCAGGCCAGGGCTCGAACCCGTGTCCCCTGCATCGGCAGGCAGACTCCCAACCACTGCGCCACCAGGGAAGCCCTTAAACATTTGTAAGTTGTATATTTTAAAAGTATTCAGCATGACCATACTGCTTTGGAATTAGACATTTTTTGTGAGAAAGTAAAACTACTTGTTGCTTTGGTTTTGATTGTGTTGGGGTAGCTGCTTTTCATATATTTTTATTTTTTATTTCTTTTAACTTTTAACTTGTATATAGAATTGTAGGTTGTCCTTTTTCCAATACTTGAATGATAGTACTCCATTGTCTTCTTGTTTCCATAGTTTCTGACAAGAAATTTGCTTTAATTTTTACCTGTATTTCTCAGAATGCATTGTATTTTTTTTTCTCCATTATTCTTCAAGATGTTCTCTTTACCATTTGTCTCTGGCAGGTTTAGTATAGTATGTCTCTGAATAGTTGTTTCTTTGATTATATTTAAACTTAATTTGAGATCTGGACATCTTGGATCTGTGGCTTAATGCCTTTCATTATTTTTCAGAAAATTCTTGACTGACATCTCTTCACATACGTATTGCTCCCTGTTATCTCTCTCATCTCAGTCTAAGATTTCAATTACATGTGTGTTACTTTTTGATATTTTCCCAAAGATCTTGATGCTATCTTCTTTGATTTTTATTTTCACATTTCTTTTACTTTGTGTTCAGTTCAAGTTTCTAATTCCTTATCTTCAAATTCTTTTCAAGTTGAGTGTCAAGTCTGCTGATAATCCCATTGAAGACATTCTTCATCTCTATTATCATTACTTTTCAAAACTTTCTAGCATGTCATTTTGATTGTTACTTATAGTTCTCACTTCTTTGAAGACATTCCCCATCTGCTTTTTCATGTTGTCCATCCTTTCCACTATAGCCCTTGACATATTAATCATGTTATTTTAAATTCCCTGTCTGAGAGATCCAATATCTAGATCATATCTGAGCTTGCTTCTGTTGACTGCTTTGTCTCTTTTGTCCCCTATGTTCTTTCTTACTTCCTTTCTTGCATAATTTTTGTATAAAAGCTCTAGATCACCTGTAGGTTAAGAGACAGATCTAGTGTTTATGCTTCAAAATGGGAATTTTCTCCCAGCTTTATTAAGGTATAATTGACAAATAAACGTTGTATGTATTTAAGGTGTACAACATCATGTTTTGATATATATGTACATTGTGAAATGATTTCCCCAATGAAGCTAATTAAACTATCCATCACCTCACATATTTACCTTTTGTGTGTATATGTGGTAATAACACTTCAGATCTACTCTGTCAGCAACTTTCAAGTGTACAATACTTTATTATTAACTATAGTCACCATGCTGTACATTAGATCACCAGAACTTATTATGGGTATGCTTCCTTTGCTAGAACCTTAGTGTGGAAGTTTTTGTCAATATAGTCATGAATCAACTATGTTTGTGTTTTATTATTGCTATTATTAGAATCATTACCCTACTGGCTTCAAATTCCTGAAGTGTTGTCCATCCTTATTGTGGGGCTGGGTTAATGGAGATTTTTGCTCAATGTCCTATTCTTCTCTCAGATTTAGGTTATTGTGGTGGTTTCTTGCCTGAAAGAGAATATCTTTCCAGGTACTTGTTCCTGCCTTCAGGGATAAACTGCTGTTACTTGTTACTGTTATTTGCTAGTCTGGGGATGGATACAGTAATGACATGCTCTGTTCTCCTCTTTCAATCTCAGACATAGGCTTTGTTTGTGTCCCTGGGTCTCAGATTTGACGGCCAGTGACTCTGCCCCTCCTACATATGTATAGGGTCTGTAATGGTATGGGATCTGGATAGTTTCTGCCCATCACTTATAGTTAGCAGCTATTGTTTTCTATTTTTTACCCAACCTGTATTGGATATTTTTCCAGTTTAATGTCTGTTTCCTATGAGAGAGCTAGTCCAGTGTAATTTTTCTGCCATAACCAGAAGTTGAAGTTTGAAATAACTGTCCACAGTCCAAGTAAGTCATACCACATCTGAACATATGGATATATTAACATATTAGAACAGACCTGCAGATGTGTTTGTGTGTGTGTGTGTGTGTGTGTGTGTGTGTGTACGTGTATATGTGAGTTTATTGCATGTAAATATTTGCCATCTATTTTAGGGGTTTCGTCTGCTTTCTAATACTAGAACTTGAGGAAAGTAACTGTCTTTTTGCATCTTTATTATATTCAAGATACCTTAAGAAGTGATTTACATAAGTATCCATTTACTATTCCAAAAAAAGCATTTTGGACTTACTCTAAATTATCTAATTGCATAGTAGTTTTAGACCTGGGTCATATGAATCTGCACTAATGCCGAATTATCTACTCCTTGAGGCTAGTGTACAGCTAGCCAGCTGTCCATTAACACTGACGTCATTGCAGTAAATCTTTTACATCTTAGTGTCCTTGTTAACTTTTACTCTTGGTTGTTTTCTTTGTAAGGGTGAAGAACTTTGCTCTTTTAATCCATCCTAGAAGTTTATATTTTCTAGGTATTTGATCTGTCTTGTGGGTCTTAGAACAATTTTTAAAATAGTTCCTCAGTTGAATGTTGGACTGAAAAATGGATGTGCCCTTTAGGTAGAAAGAATAGGGTGGAGATTAAGCAGGGTGAAACATTTGTCTCTCTTAATCAAGGTGAGATTAGTCTATTCCCAATCAAGGTCTCTTTCACAATATGTTCATCTCCACTTTGTTTCCAGTGGTAAAACTCAGATTAATTCTGGATATTTTATAGATGTTTGAAGACTCTTTATATTTAGCTATAAATTTATCTACTTCAATATTATGCTTAATTTGTTTGGTTCCCATTATTTAGGACTGATAAATTTTAAGAGTTATACGGGGGAAAAGCTGAATAGAACCTCTAAAGAGATTGTGAAGCAGAGGCATATTTATTTTTAATATTTTGAATTGAAGTAACACGTGTTAGCAAAATGATTTAGGGGTGCTACCTTAGCTGGAAAAGTTACTGTGATTCTCTTTGATTGATTTAAATTATAGTGATGTATAGCATTTAACAGATGACCCAGGTGTATATTGTTATTTTTTAAGTGATGCTCCAACCTATGTTATACCTCATGGAAATGTACTTGTTGACCATTTTTTTAACCATTTTTT
This sequence comes from Balaenoptera musculus, assembly GCF_009873245.2. Taxonomy (NCBI): domain Eukaryota; kingdom Metazoa; phylum Chordata; class Mammalia; order Artiodactyla; family Balaenopteridae; genus Balaenoptera; species Balaenoptera musculus. Next base: position 93,612,313 of record NC_045788.1, read on the forward strand.
AGGAGCAAGAAATAAAATATCATGTTAATTTTCAGCTTATTATATAAGTAGAATTTACTCTCATCACATTTTTATACTTTACATTTTTAGTTTTTACATGACATATTTTACACAAATACTTCACAATAGAGTAAATAACACCTAAGTTGGGTATGTTAGTTAAATTTCTGCAATGTAAAAATTGTAAGAAAGGAATCAAATGGTCATGAAAATTACAATAGAATCATGAGGCTCTGGGTGTACATTTACAAATCATTAATAAATAAAATGAAGATTCAATCAATTATGATTTAAGAATCAATTAAGAATAAAAAGGAAACCTGAATATTTTCTAAAATGATAAATCATATCTATGTTAACCACATTGAATGTGAGAAATACAGAGATGAATTTAATCCAAAAGGCCTAAAGTGGGCTCTTTTGCTTTGAGGGTGAAAAGGGGCATTTTGTTTATTTCTTGATTTATTCTGGAAGGATATTTTAATATCCTAATGTGTTCTGAACCATCAGCTACTCCATATTTGTTAGATTCAGGTTGGAGGAATCGGACATAGAAGTAAAATATATTCCAATAGAAGAAGCAAGATCTAAGACAAAAAGTTAGTGAAGATGAAGATCACAGAAACATACGACTCAGTCGAGTTTGTCCAGATATTTTACAACAGGTGCATTCTGTAGGTACTTATACATGAGGGGCCATTTTATAAGTTTCCCAAGTAAAATTCCTTTGTGGTAATTAGATGTTAATTTATTCCTCATGCATCATTAATTCATTTCACAAACACTTATAATGAAATATTTACTTGTTTCAAAACAAATGAAACAGAGTGATAAGATGTTTTTCTCCTCACTTTGTCATAAACACCTTCACATTCTCCTTATCTTCCAAGATCTCACAATACATGTAAACACTAGTTTTAGCAAATATATCTTCAGGTAGGAGAATATGTAAAACAAAAATCTTATGTCCCTTCCAACCCTCCACACCTGCCCTAATGCATAAGCTATGCTATAGAACAATGTAGAAAGTCAGAAAGAGGATGCAAAGAAAACTAATTTTCAAAGAGCAGAATAGGTGGTGTACACAGGGGGAGTATGCATTCTACATACTTGTTTGATTTCTGGAGTAAGGTATAAAGAAGAAAGCTTATCTTTTATGGTTTATGAAAACAATTTTGAAAATGCAGGGCTGGAAATGTTTTTCACCTTTTTATTTCCGGTCAGTGGAGGTGCCCTAAATACTCAGTGGAAACAGGTTGAGGAAATCTAGGTGGGAAAGGGCAGACACATTCTCTCCTCCCAGTTCTCCATGCTTCTCATGTAGATACAGAGGCTGAACCCAATACCCTGATCCCAAGCAAGGAGACCCTGATCTCAGCTAAGAGGCTGTGCTGCTATCCTGGAGGACAATTTACTGTGCTCTGGAAGCAGCAAAGGGAGACCATTTGGCCCTTTCCAACTGCTCCTTGCCAGAAGCCTAGATAAATTTAAATATGGCTTCGGTGTGCACAATTTATTCTGAGAACACCACAGCAGATAAAATCAATATAGTCAGAACATTTCACAGAGAAATAGCTGATTTCTATGGTCCAGACCTCATGCAGTCACTTGCTGTTTTCAGGAACAAGCACAGCAATAACCCAAACCAAAAGCACACTTTTCCTCTATTGACATCATAGTAAGGAATCTTCTGAATTTGCCATCCTGAAAAGGATACAGAAAGGTAAGAACTTAAGCATTCGATTAAGAGGCATTCTGTATTAATTTGAAATCATTTAAAATTTTCTTAAAAATACAATCCTATAAATATAAGTTTGTTATTATAAATTTTAGTCCTGGTGCATATTTTTTAGTATGAGCACTAAGCTAAATTCTGAAATTTAAAAAAAGTGAAAAAGCATATTATTAGGTTGGCCAAAAAGTTCCTTTGGTTTTAAAGTAAAAATAAAAGGCACAGTTTTTCATTTTCACCAAGAACTTTATTGAACAACATATTCACCTTTTTGTTCCACTAACTTTTGCCATTTTTCAGGCAACTTCATAATTCCATCTTCTCCCCAAATTTTATCTTTTCGAGAAAAGAACTGTCCCAGGTGCCTTTTACAGTCTTCCAGGGAATTGAAATTTTTTCCATTAAGAGAATTTTGTAAAGACCGAAATAAATGGAAATCTGAAGGTGCAATATCTGGTGAGTGTGGTGGATGAATCAGAACTTCCCAGCCAAGCTGTAACAGTTTTGGCGTAGTCATCAACAAACATGAGGTCTTGCATTATCTTGATGGAAGATTATGTGTTTTCTGTTGACTAATTCGGGATGCTTTTTGTTGAGTGCTGCTTTCAGTTGGTCTAATTGGGAGCAGTACTTGTTGGAATTAATTGTTTGGTTTTCCAGAAGGAGCTCATAATAGAGGACTCTCTTCCAATCTTACCATGTAGACAACATCACCTTCTTTGGATGAAGACCAGCCTTTGGTGTGGTTGGTGGTGGTTCATTTCACTTGCTCCACAATCTCTTCCATTCCACCTTATTGTACAGTATCCACTTTTCATCGCCCGTCACAATTTGTTTTAAAAACGGAATGTTTTCTTTACCCTTCAGTAGAGAATCGCATGCGGAAATATGGTCAAGAAGGTTTTTTTTTTGCTTATGTGGAACCCAAACATCAAAGCGATGAACATAACCAAGCTGGTGCAAATGATTTTCAAAGCTTGATTTGGATATTTGAGTATGTCGGCTATCTCCGCGTGGTATAACGTTGATTGTCCTCAATTTATGTCTCGATTGGATTGCTATCAACTTCAACTTGTCTACCCGACCGTGGAGCATTGTCCAATGAGAAATCTCCAGCACGAACCTTCACAAACCACTTTTGACATGTTTCATCAGTCACAGCACCTTCTCCATACACTGCACACATCTTTTTTTGCATTTCAGTCCACTTTACCTTTTTTTAAATATAAAACATAATATGCCGAAAATGCTGCTTTTTCCTTCCATCTTCAATATTAAAATGGCTACACAAAAATTCACCAATTTTTATAAGTTTTTTTAAAAATTCATGCTGCTATTGACAGCTATCACAATACAATCTAACAAAATTGTTTCAATTGAAGTTAAAGACAACTAAGTGCTACAAAACCAAGTGAACTTTTTGGCAAACCCAATATATTAGCTGGGGCTGTCATAACAAAATCCCACAGAGTAGGTGGTTTAAGCAACAGAAATTTATCTTCTAACAGTTCTGAAGTCTGGAAGTCCACTGTCAAGGTGTCAGCAGGTTTGATTTCTCCTGAGACCTCTCTCTCTAATTTGCATATGGCCACCTTGCTGTGTCTTCCTGTGGCCTTTCTTCTGTGTGCACATGCCCTTGGTGTCTTTTCCTCTTCTTATAAGGACACAGGCCTATTGGTTTAGGGCTCACCCATATGACTTCATTTAACCTTAATTAAGGCCTCCTTAAAAGGCCCAGTCTCCAAATTCAATCACATTTGAGAATTGGGATTCAACATATGAATTTGGAGGAACACAATTCAGTCTATAATACATTCTAAAATTCAAAGCTTAATGGGGTGGTTAATGTGATAGTCAGAATAATGGCTCCACTGTTATTGAACCAAACTTGGGTCTGCTCACCCATGTGCGATAAAGCCAATCTATTGACACCGAGTTGTGGTGAAGGAAAGTGCAGTTTTTATTGCAGGGTGCCAAGCAGGGAGTCCAGGCAGCTGGTGCTCAAAAGACCCAAACTCCTTGATGGCTTTCAGGGAAAGATTTTTAAAGAGAAGATGAGGGAGGAAGGTTGTGGGGTGAGTGATTAGCTTGTGGACATTCTTCTGATTGGTTGGCAGTAAAGTAATTGAGAGTCAATATCATCAACCTTCTGGTTCCACTGGTCTGGGGCTATGGGCTTGTGGGCAGCATACAGTTAACTTCTTCCACCTGGTGGGGGTTTTAGTATTTGCAAAGCAGCTCAAAGGACATGGCTCAGAATATTATCTATAGCCCTTGAGGAGGAACTAAATGTCCTTGACTTTGTTTAATGGCTAAACTATTATTATTTTGTCTTGCTTGACAGTTTTCCTTTTCTTCTACATTTTCTTACTTCTCTGATTAAATTTATTCTTTGAACTTAGGGAAGGGCTAGGAGGCTAAAGTTTTTCTACAGACAAGAGGCAGGCGGAAAACATGGCAGGGGTGGGGAGGTGGGTTCTTCTTCTCTAGAAGGCCCCATTGTGTCCTGCTCAGTTATAACACAAGGATGTCCACATCCTAATCCCCAGAAACTGTTAATATGTTACCTTACAAGAGATAATGCAGATGTGATTAAGTTAAAGATCTTGAAAAAGGGGACTATCCTTGATTATCCACATGGGCCCAGTGTTATCTTGAGGGTCTTTATAAAAGGGAGAGAGAAGGATCAAAGTCAGAGAAGGAGCTGAGACAGCAGGAGTAAAGATCAGAATTATGCATTACCATGAGTCAAGGAATGCAGGCAGCCTCCAGAATAAGACAATACAATTGTGTTGTTACAGCCTCTAATTTGTGGTGATTTGTTAACAGCAACAATAGGAAACTATTACAGTTGATTTAGAAACAATAATGGTAATACAGTTTGATGAATGTTGTAATATGGGGAATGAACAATAAATTGGTGGCAAAAAGAAAAAAATAGTAAAAAGCTTCAAAGAGAGGGTAATTCTTGGGCTAAATATTAAAATATGAGTAGAATTTAGCTAATGAAATAGGGAGGAAGTACATTTTAGGCCTCCTTTAAAAGGAAAGAAAATAATTTCAGAAGAGAATTGATAAGTTGAGATAAAAGAAGGGTTATGGGGTCTGTTGGAAATATTAGAAGCATATGTCTATAGAGAATTAGAGTGAAACATCTCAAAGGATATTGCATTATAGATAGCAAGTCTTAAAATTTCTGTCTTGCAGCCTATTTGGAGCTGTACAGGAATTAAATTTTCTAGGTTGTCTCATCCCTTGTTATAATGGACAGTGTCTCTCAGAAAATCATCTATTAGAAACCAGTTCTTGATTTCTCTAGACATGGAACTGTGTAAACCAAGTAAAAGCAGTGGGTTAAAATAAAATTGCAGGTGCTTTAATATCAGGTCAGATAGTTTAAAACCTTCTACATATTGCAAAGTTTCCTTGAGTTAAATTTTTAAAAAATAACAATGTAGAAGAATCCTTTAAAAGGCATTTTTGGAGACCTAATGAGTAATACTTTAAAAAACTCATCTCAAGTGTATTATTGACAGGGAGAGAAATTCTGAAATATGAAAAAGAATAACAAATTGGGAATAATTTTTATAGCTTTATTTCATAAAAAATAAGTTGATACAAGTTATAATAATCAAGTTCCTTGATTCTAAGGCATATATTTTTCACATTTTAACATCCCTGAAATTGGGATATATCATAATAAATAGCGTGGCAATTATAATTAGCAGTTTTTTTTATTCATAGTGGTCTAAAAATATAATGTATAATATCATTAGTGATGATTTAGATTCAATAAATAGAATACTAGTCCTTTACATATTGCTTTGGTAATAAATAGAAAAATTAATTTAAAAATTCTTAAAAATACACAAAACACTAATTCTGGGGGCAGTGCTTACAGATGAATAAAAGAATGACATTGTCAATGAATAATGTCAGCATTAATAGAATAAATATATGGTGTCTCAAAATTATGATACTCCTGCATGTATGTCAAGTCCCAAAACAAAAATCTGTATCAATAAATAAAATCTGAAGCTTATTTACAATTAATAGGAAAAAAATTAGCCACAAAGGAAAATTCTATATTAATTTTTGTCCTAGATCATAGATAAACAAAGAATGAGCTAAAAAGGACACCTGGGATCACCCAATTCAATCACTTGGCCTTAAAAATGAAGAGCTTAAGATGCATATAAATAAGCTTACAGGGTATTTTTCACCCACTAGCAAAACTAAGACAAAAACATGGTTCACCAGACTCAGTTTCCTGTTTCTGTTCCATTTCATCACAGCTGTGCTTTTTCCACTCTACCAAGTGAACAGCCTTGCCTCTAACTGTCAGCATTTGCTGTGGTGTAGAGATTCAGATGGGCAGTGTGACTGAGAAGAAAAGGTAGTTGTGAGGAACAAAGTTCTTTTAAATTAGAGTTCACAAAGTCAAGGAAGCTAACAAAGGCCTTAAGATTATTTTCCGTGGATTATACCAGTATTTCTGTCCCTTTTCAAAATTATGAAGCATTAAGCAAAAGCAAAAAAGGAAGGTGCTACAAATATAATAATAATTTGCTTTAAGTAAGCAATTTCTTCTCTTCTGCAAATATTACAGTGAATACTTTCATTTGAGTATATTTCAGAGTTTGTTACCAGGCTTTGAGACATTATTATATAATACTTTCTCAAATAAGTATCCTTTTCATTATATTCACACTGTATACAGTGCAATGAACAATAGCATCAATATTACATTTTCCATCATGCTAGAATTAACAAACATTTTTAGGTACATTATCTTGTTTAATTTCCACAAAAGTAACATAAGATATCAGGACATATATTATGACACCCATATATAACAAAGAAAGACTGATTCTCAACTGATAATGATTAAAATAATTTTTCTTGTGACGATAAGTTTTAAGATTTACCCTCTTATCAACTTTCAAATATGCAATACAGTATTATAAACTACAGTTTACCATGCTGTAAAATAAAATAAAATTCTGTAACCATGTTTGGTGATGGATGGTAACTATACTTAATTTGGTGCTTATTTCATAATACCTACAAATATCAAATCATTTGATTGTATACCTAAAATTAATATAATGTAAAAGAATTACACCTCAATAGAGAATAAAATTTTTTAAAAATTACATATATATATACAACTTAGCACAGTGACAATGACCTAGTTTTATAGGATGTGGATATTTAACTTCTTTAGATAATTCCATTTTCAACACTGGCTCTATAATTATACATACCCACAAGATGTGTATGAAATTTGCAAGTACTCTATGTTCTTGTTAACACTTAGCAGTCATTTTCATTTTACCATTCAAGTATGCATATAGTGGTATTAAATTGTGATTTTGTTTGCATTTTTATGTAATGCTATTGAACACCTTTTCATCTGCTTATTTGCCATCCGTATGTCTTCTTAGATTAATATCCTTTTAAACATTTTACCCATTTTAATTATTTTTGGTGAAAGCTCTGCTGATAACTTATTAGTATTGAGTTATTAGAATGATAGATAGAAAGATAGATAGAGAGATACATAGGTGATATCTACCTATCTATATTCTATCTAGTATCTATATTCCATAAATAAGTCCTTTATCAGATATATTATTTGGGAATATTTTCTCCCTCTCTGTGGATTCTCTTTTTAATTTCCTTGACAGTACTTTTTGAAGAGCTAAAACTTATAATTTAGAAAAAAAGTAATTTACCAATCTTCTGTTTTTATTCTTTTTTAACATCTTTATTGGAGTATAATTGCTTTACAATGGTGTGTTAGTTTCTGCTTTATAACAAATGAATCAGCTATACATATACATATATCCCCATATCTCCTCCCTCTTGTGTCTCCCTCCCACCCTCCCTATCCAGCCCCTCTAGGTGGTCACAAAGCACCGAGCTGATCTCTCTGTGCTATGTGGCTGCTTCCCACTAGCTATCTATTTTACATTTGGTAGTGTATGTATGTCCATGCCACTCTCTCACTTCATCCCAGCTTACCGTTCCCCCTCCCCATGTCCTCAAGTCCATTCTCTAGTAGGTCTGCATCTTTATTCCCGTTCTGCCCTTAGGTTTTTCATAAACTTTTTTTTTTTTTTTTTTTTTTTTTTAGATTCCATATATATGTGTTAGCATACGGTATTTGTTTTTCTCTGTCTGACTTACTTCACTCTCCATGACAGACTCTAAGTGCATCCACCTCACTACAAATAACTCAATTTTGTTTCTTTTTATGGCTGAGTAATATAACATTGTATATATGTGTCACATCTTCTTTATCCATTCATCTGTTGATGGACACTTAGGTTGTTTTCATGTCCTGGCTGTTGTAAATAGAGCTGCAGTGAACATTGTGGTACATGAGTCTTTTTGAATTATGGTTTTCTCAGGGTGTATGTCCAGTAGAGGGATTGCTGGGTCGTATGGTAGTTCTATTTTTAGTTTTTTAAGGAACTTCCATACTGTTCTCCATAGTGACTGTATCAATTTACGTTCCCACCAACAGTGCAAGAGGGTTCCCTTTTCTCCACACCCTCTCCAGCATTTATTGTTTGTAGATTTTTTGAGGATGGTCATTCTGACTGGTGTTAGGTGATACCTCATTGTAGTTTTGATTAACATTTCCCTAATGATTAGTGATGTTGAGCATTCTTTCATGTGTTTGTTGGCAATCTGTATATCTTCTTTGGAGAAATGTCTCTTTAGGTCTACTGCCTATTATTGGATTGGGTTGTTTGTTTTTTTGATATTGAGCTCCATGAGCTCCTTATAAATTTTGGAGATTAATCTTTTGTCAGTTGCTTCATTAGCAAATATTTTCTCCCATTCTGATGGTTGTCTTTTCGTCTTGTTTATGGTTTCCTTTGCTGTGCAAAAGCTTTTAAGCTTCATTAGGTCCCATTTGTTTATTTTTGTTTTTACTTCCCTTTCTCTAGGAGGTGGGTCAAAAAGGATCTTGCTGTGATTTATGTCATAGAGTGTTCTGCCTATGTTTTCCTCTAAGAGTTTGATAGTCTCTGGCCTTACATTTAGGTCTTTAATCCATTTTGAGTTTGTTTTTGTGTATGGCGTTAGGGAGTGTGCTAATTTCATTCTTTTACATGTAGCTGTACAGTTCTCCAGCACCACTTATTGAAGAGGCTGTCTTTTCTTGTATATTCTTGCCTCCTTTATCAAAAATAAGGTGACCATATGTGCGGGGGTTTATCTCTGGACTTTCTATCCTGTTCCATTGATCTATATTTCTGTTTTCATGCCAGTACCATACTGTCTTGATCACTGTAGCTTTGTAGTATAATCTGAAGTCAGGGAGAGTGATTCCTCCAGCTCCGTTTTTCTTTCTCAAGGTTGCTTTGACTCTTCGGTGTCTTTTGTGTTTCCATACAAATTGTGAAATATTTTGTTCTAGTTCTCTGAAAAATGCCATTAGTAGCTTGATAGGGATTGCATTGAATCTCTAGAATGCTTTGGGTAGTATAGTCATTTTCACAATGTTGATTCTTCCAATCCAAGAACATGGTATATCTCTCCATCTGTTTGTATCATCTTTAATTTCTTTCATCAGTGTCTTATAGTTTTCTGCATACAGCTCTTTTGTCTCCTTAGGTAGGTTTATTCCTAGGTATTTTATTCTTTTTGTTGCAGTGGTCAATGGGAGTATTTCCTTAATTTCTCTTTCAGATTTTTCATCATTAGTGTATAGGAATGCAGCAGATTTCTATGCATTAATTTTGTATCCTGCTACTTTACCAAATTCATTGATTAGCTCTAGTAGTTTTCTGGTAGCATCTTTAGGATTCTCTATGTATAGTATCATGTCTTCTGCAAACAGTGACAGCTTTACTTCTTCTTTTCCAATTTGGGTTCCTTATTTTTTCTTTTTCTTCACTGATTGCTGTGGCTAAAACTTCCAAAAGTATGTTGAATAATAGTGGTGAGAGTGGGCAACCTTGTCTTGTTCCTGATCTTAGTGGAAATGGTTTCAGTTTTTCACCATTGAGAACAATGTTGGCTTTGGGTTTGTTATATATGGCCTTTATTATGTTGAGGTGAGTTCCCTCTAAGCCTACTTTCTGGAGGGTTTTTATCATAAATGGGTGTTGAATTTTGTCAAAAGCTTTTTCTGCATCTATTGAGATGATCATATGGTTTTTATCCTTCAGTTTGTTAATATGGTATATCACATTGATTGATTTTCATATATTGAAGAATCCTTGCATTCCTGGGATAAACCTCACGTGATCATAGTGTATGATCCTTTTAAAATGCTGTTGGATTCTGTTTGCTAGTATTTTGTTGAGGATTTTTGCATCTATCTTCATCAGTGTTACTGACCTGTAGTTTTCTTCCTTTGTGACACCTTTGTCTGGTTTTGGTGTCAGGGTGATGGTGGCCTCGTAGAATGAGCCTGGGAGTGTACCTCCCTCTGCTATATTTTGGAAGAGTTTGAGAAGGATAGGTGTTAGCTCTTCTCTAAATGTTTGATAGAATTCGCTTGTATAGTCATCTGGTCCTGGGCTTTTGTTTTTTGAAGATTTTTAATCACAGTTTCAATTTCAGTGCTTGTGATTGGTCTGTTTGTATTTTCTGTTTCTTCCTGGTTCAGTCTCAGAAGGTTGTGCTTTTTTTTTTTTTTAAATTATTAGCACCTTTAATTATTATTTATTTATTTATTTATTTATTTGGCTGTGTTGGGTCTTCGTTTCTGTGCGAGGGCTTTCTCTAGCTGCGGCAAGCGGGGGCCACTCTTCATCGCGGTGCGCGGGCCTCTCACTATCGTGGCCTCTCTTGTTGCGGAGCACAGGCTCCAGACGCGCAGGCTCAGTAGCTGTGGCTCACGGGCCTAGTTGCTCCGCGGCATGTGGGATCTTCCCAGACCAGGGCTCGAACCCGTGTCCCCTGCATTGGCAGGCAGATTCTCAACCACTGCGCCACCAGGGAAGCCCAAGGTTGTGCTTTTGTAAGAATTTATCAGTTTCTTCCAGGTTGTCCATGTTATTGGCATGTAGCTGCTTGCAGTAATCTCTCATCATCCTTTGTATTTCTGCAGTGTCAGTTCTTACTTCTCCTTTTTCATTTATAATTTTGTTGATCTGAGTCTTCTCCCTTTTTCTTGATGAGGCTGGCTAATGTTTTATCAATTTTGTTTATCTTGTCAAAGAACCAGCTTTTAGTTTTATTGACCTTTGCTATTGTTTTCTTCATTTCTTTTTCATTTATTTCTTTTTTTTTTTTACCAGCTAGTTTTTTTTTTTAATTAATTAATTAATTAATTAATGGCTGTGTTGGGTCTTCGTTTCTGTGCAAGGGCTTTCTCTAGTTCTGGCAAGCGGGGGCCACTCTTCATCGCGGTGCGCGGGCCTCTCACTATCGCGGCCTCTCCAGTTGCGGAGCACACGCTCCAGACGCGCAGGCTCAGTAATTGTGGCTCACGGGCCCAGCTGTTCCGTGGCATGTGGGATCTTCCCAGACCAGGGCTAGAACCTGTGCCCGCTGCATTGGCAGACAGATTCTCAACCACTGCGCCATCAGGGAAGCCCCTTCATTTATTTCTGATCTGATCTTTATGATTTCTTTCCTTCTGCTAACTTTGGGGTTTTTTTGTTCTTCTTTCTCTAACTGCTTTAGGTATAAGTTTAGGTTATTTATTTGTGTTTTTTCTTGTTTGTTGAGGTAGGATTGTATTGCTATAAACTTCCCTCTTAGAACAGCTTTTGCTGCACCCCATAGATTTTGGCTCGTCATGTTTTCATTGTCATTTAGTTCTAGGTATTTTTTGATTTCCTCTTTGATTTCTTCAGTGATCCCTTGGTTATTAAGTACTGTATTGTTTAGCCTCCATGTGTTTGTGTTTTTTACAGATTTTTTCCTGTAATTGATATCTAGTCTCATAGCATTGTGGTCAGAAAAGATACTTGATACGATTTCAATTTTCTTAAATTTACCAAGGTTTGATTTGTGACCCAAGATATGATCTATCCTGGAGAATGTTCCATAAGCACTTGAGAAGATAGTGTATTCTGTTGTTTTTCGAAGGAATGTCCTATAAATATCAATTAAGTCCATCTTGTTTAATGTGTCATTTAAAGCTTGTATTTCTTTTTTTTATTTTCATTTTTGCTGATCTATCCATTGGTGAAAGTGGGGTTTTAAAGTCCCCTACTATGATTATGTTACTGTCAATTTCCCCTTTTATGGCTGTTAGCATTTGCCTTATGTACTGTGGTGCTCCTATGTTGGGTGCATAAATATTTAGAATTGTTACATCTTCTTCTTGGATTGATCCCTTTGATCATTATTTAGTATCCTTCTTTGTCTCTTGTGATAGTCTCTATTTTAAAGTCTATTTTGTCTGATACGAGAATTGGTACTCCAGCTTCCTTTTGATTTCCATTTGAATGGAATATCTTTTTCCATCCTCTCACTTTCAGTCTGTATGTGTCCCTAGGTCTGAGTTGGGTCTCTTGTAGACACCATATATATGGGTTTTGTTTTTCTATCCATTCAGCCAGTCTGTGTCTTTTGGCTGGAGCATTTAATCCATTTACATTTAAGGTAATTATTGATATGTATGTTCCTATTACCATTTTCTTAATTGTTTTGGGTTTGTTTTTGTAGGTCTTTTCCTTGTCTTGTGTTTCCTACCTGGAGAAGTTCCTTTAGCATTTGTTGTAAAGCTGGTATGGTGATGCTGAATTCTCTTAACTTTTGCTTGTTTGTAAAGGTTTTAATTTCTCCATCGAATCTGAATGAGATCCTTGCTGGGTAGAGTAATCTTGGTTGTAGGTTTTTCCCTTTCATCACTTTAAATATATGCTGCCACTCCCTTCTGGCTTGCAAATTTTTTGCTGAAAGATCAGCTGATAACCTTATGGAGATTCCCTTGTATGTTATTCGTTGTTATTCCCTTACTGCTTTTAATATTTTTTCGTTGTATTTAATTTTTGATAGTTTGATTAATATGTGTTTTGGTGTGTTTCTCCTTCAATTTATCCTGTATAGGATGCTCTGCACTTCCTGGATTGACTGACCAATTCCTTTCCCATATCACGGAAGTTTTCAACTGTAATCTCTTCAAATATTTTTTCTGTCCCTTTCGTTTTCTCTTCTTCTTCTGGGACCCCTATTATTTGAAAGGTAGTGCATTTAATGTTGTCCCAGAGGTCTCTGGGACTGTCCTCAATTCTTTTCATTCTTGTCTCTTTATTCTGCTCTGCAGTATTTATTTCCACTCTTTTATGTTCCTGGTCAGTTATCCATTCTTCTGCCTCAGTTATTCTGCTGTTGATTCCTTCTAGAGAATTTTTAGTTTCATTTATTGTGTTGTCCATCATTTTCTATTTGGTCTTTACTTCTTCTAGGTCCTTTTTAATCATTTCTTGTATTTTCTCCATTCTATTTCCAAGATTTTGGATCATCTTTACTATCATTACTCTGAATTCTTTTTCAGGTAGACTGCCTGTTTCCTCTTCCTTTGTTTGGTCTGGTGGGTTTTTACCTTGCTCCTTCATCTGCTGTGTGTTTCTCTGTCTTCTCATTTTGCTTAACTTACTGTGTTTGGGGTCTCCTTTTTGCAGGCTGCAGGTTGATAATTCCCATTGTTTTTGGTGTCTGCCTCCAGTGACTAAGTTTGGTTCAGTGGGTTTTGTAGGCTTCCTGGTGGAGGGGACTGTGTTCTGGTGAAGAGGCTGGATCTTGTCTTTCTGGTGAGCAGGACCACGTCCGGTGATGTGTTTTGGGGTGTCTGTGATCTTATTATGATTTTAGGTAGCCTGTCTGCTAATGGGTGGGTTTGTGTTCCTGTCTTGCTAGTTGTTTGGCATAGGGTGTCCAGCACTCTAGCTTGCTGGTCGTTGAGTGGAGCTGGGTCTTAGCCTTGAGATGGAGATCTCTGCGAGAGCTTTCACTGTTTGATATTATGTGGAGCTGGGAGGTCTCTTGTGGACCAATGACCTGAACTCGCCTCTCCCACCTCGTAGGGACAGGCCTGACACCCGGCCCGAGCACGAAGACCGTGTCAGCCACACGGCTCAGAAGAAAAGGAGGAAAGAAGGAAAGATAGATAGAAGGAAAGAAAGAAAGAAGGAAGGAAGGAAGGAAAAAATAAATAACAAAATAAAAAAGTTATTAAAATAAAAAATAATAATTATTAAAAATAAAAAAATTAAATAGCAATTAAAAAATAGAAATAAAAAAAAAGAAAGAAGAGAGCAACGAAACCAAAAAACAAATCCACCAATGATAACAAGTGCTAAAAACTACAGTAAAAACAACAACAACAACAAAAAAACTGGATAGACAGAACCCTAGGACAAATGGTAAAAGCAAAGCTATGCACAGAAAATCACACAAAGAAGCATATACATGCACACTCACAAAAAGAGAAAAAGGAAAAATATATATATATCGTTGGTCCCAAAGTCCACTGTGTCAATTTTGAGATGATTCGTTTTCTATTCAGGTATTCCACAGATGCAGGGTACTTCATGTTGACTGTGGAGATTTAATCTGCTGCTCCTGAGGCTACTGGGAGAGATTTCCCTTTCTCTTCTTTGTTTGCACTTCTCTGGGTGAGCAGACAAGCCTCTAGGGCTGGTGAGTGCTGGTCGGCACCGATCTTCTGTGCCGGAACCTCTCCACTTTGCCCTCTACACCCCTGTTGCTACGCTCTCCTCCATGGCTCCGAAGCCCCCCCCGCCACCGCCACCCTCTGTCTCTGCCAATGAAGGGGCTTCCTAGTGTGTGGAAACTTTTCCTCCTTCACAGCTCCCTCCCAGAGGTGCGGGTCCTGTCTCTATTCTTTTGTCTCTGTTTTTTCTTTTTCCTTTTGCCCTACCCAGGTACATGGGGAGTTTCTTGCCTTTTGGGAAGTCTGAGGTCTTCTGCCAGTATTCAGTAGGTATTCTGTAGGAGTTGTTCCACATGTAGATGTATTTCTGATGTATTTGTGGGGAGGAAGGTCATCTCCATGTATTACTCACTGCCATCTTGAAGGTCTCCTGTACCTATCTAATAACATCAGAAATCAGATAGTCTAAGTCCTCTAGCTTTTTTCTTCTTATTATGTGAGCTATTCTAATTCATTTAATTGTCTATTTCCATAAAAGAGCCAACTTGAATTTTAACAGGAATTTCATTGAATTTATAGATTAATTCTATCAATGGGAAAATTGTCATTTTAATAAATTGGTCTTTCAATCTATGTACATGGTGTATCTCTTACTTTATTTAGGTCTTTTCAATGACTATTAGCAATATTGTGTAGTTTTCAATGCACAGGACTTGCATGTTTGTTAAAATTATAAGATTTTCATAATTTGGGAATTTTAAAAATTTACTTATTTTTGCTAATGTATAAAATATTATTACCTCATTAAATCTACTCTGTATCCTTATTGAATTACCTATTTAATTACTTATTTTAATTTTTGTACGTTCCTGCAAATTTCCTCTGTAAACAATCATATTTACTGCAAAAAAATTTAACTTCCTCCTTTCAGATTTTCATGACTATTATATCTTTTTATTGACATTGCATTAGCAAAAACTTATAGAGCACAGTTTAATAGGAACGGTAAAAAAATAGCCATCTAGCCATTTATTCTTGCCTTTTTAAATCAGTTTTTAGGAAAATTATTTTATCAATCATTAAATATGATGTTAGCTTTAGGCTTTTTATAGATTCCTTTTATCAACTCAAGGAAATTTTCTTCTATTTCTAGTTTTTTTTTTTTATATGAGTGACTATTGAAGTTTGTCACATGATTTTCCTGCATGTATTGACATGAGCATACATTTTTGTTACTGTAGTGAACTGCTTTGACTTTTGAATGTTCAGCAACTCTGTAAACTTATAATAAACCCCAATTGATCATGTTAGATTACTACTTTGATATACTTGTGAATTAAATTGGCTAAAATTCTGACAAGACTGTTTGCATGCACAATAAATAGGATTATTGGTCAGTAGTTTTCTTATCTTTGATTTTATATCTTTTGGTTTTATATCTTTGTTTTTTTTTAACGTCTTTATTGGAGTATAATTGCTTTACAATGGTGTGTTAGTTTCTGCTTTATAACAAAGTGAATCAGTTATACATATACATATGTTCCCCTATCTCTTCCCTCTTGCATCTCCCTCCCTCCCACCCTCCCTATCCCACCCCTCTAGGTGGTCACAAAGCACAGAGCTGATCTCCCTGTGCTATGCGGTTGCTTCCCACTAGCTATCTATTTTACGTTTGGTAGTGTATATATGTCCATGCCACTCTCTCACTTTGTCACAGCTTACCCCTCCCCCTCCCCATATCCTCAAGTCCATTTTCTAGTAGGTCTGTGTCTTTATTCCCGTCTTGCCACTAGGTTCTTCATGACCTTTTTTTTTTTTCTTAGATTCCATATATATGTGTTAGCATACTGTATTTGTTTTTCTCTTTCTGACTTACTTCACTCTGTGTGACAGACTCTAACTCCATCCACCTCACTACAAATAACTCAATTTCGTTTCTTTTTATGGCTGAGTAATATTCCATTGTATATATGTGTATATCTTTGTTTTTATATCTTTGGTTTTATATGAGGGTAATGCTGGACTCATAAAATGAAATGGAACCTCTTACATACTTTTCTAATTTCTGAGAGATTTTGCATATAATTGGGATTAGTTCTTCCTTAAAATTTTGGTAAAATTCACCAAGGAGATCATTTTGGCCTGGAGTTTTTATTCTATTTTTTAATGATGAATTCAATTTATTTAATAAACACAGCATTGTTCAGGTGATCTATTTCTTCTTGAGTGAATATTGATGAATTTGTGTCTCTCAAGGTAGTTGTCTACTTAATTAATTTATCAAATTAGTTGGCATTATGTGTTTAAATTTTTTTTCTCATATAGGAATTATGCATTTCTTATTGAATTTATACTGAAGTATTTAATCATTTTTGTTGATGTTGTATATTGGCTTTTCTCTACCATTTTTCTCTGTTTATTGGTTTTGTATATGAAAGTTATTAATTTTGGTTGCTTATTTAATTTTCTGCAACACTATTAGAAACATTCAGTGATTTCTTTTAAAATCCAGCTATTATACGTGTTTTGCTTCTGAAGTTTTCATGTGATTATTTTTATATTTCTCATGGATATATCTTATCTTTGCCTTCAACTGTGAGCATGAATTATTATAACCATACAGTATGCAAATAACTATGTAAATACTACATAATAAAATAGCTATTTTAAATTTATGGTTTGGTAATTTCAGCAGCAGTGCCATTTCAAGTATTGCATCCATTTATTGTCTTTTCACTTTAGAATGGCTCACATTTCTCTGGCTCTTTGCATGTTGAGTAATTTTGGATTATATTCTGGCCATTGAAAATAGTGTATTCTCTACTAGATTATTTTACGTTGATCCAAACATTGTTTACGGTTCATGTTAGCAGACAATTAACTTGGTTGAACTCAAATTGAATACACTCAAGTCTGTAGAGAGCAGTGACTGAGATCATTTAAATTTTTTATGCCACAGACACCAGATAAATTTTATTTGCACCATATATGTACAGATGCCCCTTACTGGATCAAGGAACAATCAAGGAACTTGAAGATAGGTCAGTAAAAATTACCCAAACTAAAATGCGAAAAGGAATAAAAAGTCTAAAAAAAACAGAGAGAATTCAAGTGCTGTGGGACAATATTAAATGGAATTCCAGAATGAGAAGAAAGAACTAGGCAAAACAAATATTTGAAGAAATAATGGCCAAGAAATTTCCAAAATTAGTAAAAGACACTGAATGACTGATACAAGAAGATTAGAAAATATGAAATAGATTTTAAAAAAAAAAGAGAGCAAGGCGAATCCCATTCAAATTGTTGAAAACCAAAACAAAAAGAAAATATTGAAGGCAACCATGGATGGAGTTGGGGTGGGAAGGCATTTATTACCTGAAAAGAAATAAGGATAAAAATCATACAGATTTCTTATCAAAGTCTATGCAAATAAGAAGAAAATGGTATGACACCTTTGAGTGTTAAAAGAAAAAACAAACAAACGAGCCTGCCAACCATACCCAGTGAAATATTCTACAAAAGTACAATGGAAATGAAAACTTCCAGACAGACAAAATTGAAATAATTTATTGCCAGCAGACCTACTGTGCAAGAAATATTGAAGAAGATCTTCACGCAGAAGGAATACAATTTAGAGGTCAGAATTTAGATGAACACAAACACACACACATATACACACAATGCACACAGAATATTGGTAATGGAATGATAAAATAGAATCTATTTTTGTCTTTCAAAAATTTTCTTTGAAAGATAACTTTATAAATCAATTTGGAAGAATGCATTGTATGTTTATAGCATGTTTGGAGGTAAAGTTTTTGACAACAATAGCATAAAGGAAAGGACGGAGGAATTGGGAATACACTGTTTTAAGGTCATTGCAAGTGAACTTAGATTATTATATAAGTAAAATCTTACAGAACCAGAAACATTTTTTTTTAAAGAAGCACACACTGTCTATAAAAAACCTGCCTAAAATGTAAAATTGAAATGTCTAATGTTTAGAATTTGAACTAGAATCCATATCTTGAATATATTAGTAAGAAATGCTATGTAAGGATGTAAATACAAGAGAATCACAAAAGAAGGCATTTAAATTATCTTATGTTTTCTTGAATGCTAAAGCCAATATCTCCTTCTAGTCTTCTTCTTGAAGAGTGTAAATTCCAAGTTTCACAGGGAAGATGGAGTGAAGAGTGGTTTGGTGGTTGGGCAACATGTAAAAGAGTAAAAAACAAAACAAAAGTGAGGTAAGGATTAGGATTAAATAATCACTGGAGTCAGAGATGAGTCACAACCAGGATGCTATTCCCTCCACCATCATATATGTACACACATACAACTTAATTTTTGTTTTTATAAATTTGACTCCAAAAATATTCTAAACATGGATAATCACTTTTTTTCAAATATAATTTTTAATTTACCTTGCATGCCAAATGACAGAAATATTCTATTTATGATAAATCAATTAAACAAGCTATGCTATTTCTGAATGTTGCTTACAAACAAAACATAAAAGCCTCTTATTTATGTCAGGAGAGGACTTGAGAGCATTTATCACACTGAGATTAAGTATCAGTGGTTCTCATAGAAATTATAGGAATCAAGTTCTAGCTTTACAGAGCTAACATTCTCAAATAAGAGTTTTGGTAGGAAATGATATTTTCTTTAGGATGAAGACTTAAAGGAGGAGACACATATCAGAAAAATGAAAATATGTCTATGGGTATAGTTTTTTAAAGACATATTATAAGCAAATAAGCAAAACCCCAACAAAACAGGCATCCCAAGAAGCATTTGGGCTAGCCTGAAAAGAGATATCATTATCCAAATCACAGCAATAATCATGTCATTACAAAGTTAAATTACAACTCTGAATTGTGTGCAAGGAAGTTTTATTAAGAATGGGAAATCTAGAATCAGAGCATATGTTTTCCAGATGCATCGGTATAAGCCTCTATGGCCTGCTGCTTAATTCTTTAGGTACTCCAGGGAAAATCTGTAGTTAAATTCAGATGATTTTACCTTAGCACAGTGAAAGTTGTGGATCCATTTGCTGACTTTCTCTCTATTTTTTAAATATACATTTTAAATAAATTACTTAGTTTCAGGAGCATACATTTAAACGAATCCACAAAATTGTCACTTATTGCTATTTTCAACCATGTTCCGTTCACACCTGTAAAAACATATTTTGAATTTCTCGTTATAGCAATTTTATTTATAAAATTATTGGTGTTACACAATCTAAAATAATACTACCAGTCAGTTTTTACTGAGTTGCTATTTATACATTACTGATCCCCATTTCTCTGTACAACTATAACGATTCTAAGAAAATAATGGATAGAAAAATACATGTATATATTACAATAATTATTTGAAGTTACAGAACTCCCTTCTTCCATAAATCTCAGAATTTATCATACATGTGATTTAAGTCTCAGTGTTTTCCTTTCTACCATGAAGTGAGCTCAGTAATAATCAAGTATCTTTTCCTTTGCATACTAAGATGGATCTCTGTGTATATTATTCAGCATTCTAAAACATTTACTGAGGATCTTCTTACAGGTACTGTGCTAGAGTTGAGAAATTTTTTTTTAAAAAGCTTAACAGAATGTGCAGATATGAAAAGAGTTTTAAGCATGTATTCACAGTGTGAGAAGAAAACAGAAACCAGTGGTTTTTACACTTTTGAAAGAGAGAGACGGACCCTCCCTTGAGAATCTGAGGACAATTAAAATCTAGAAACAATAAATGCTGGAGAGGGTGTGGAGAAAAGGGAACACTCTTGCACTGTTGGTGGGAATGTAAATTGATACAGCCACTATGGAGAACAGTATGGAGGTTCCTTAAAAAACTAAAAATAGAACTACCATATGACCCAGCAATCCCACTACTGGGCATATACCCTGAGAAAACCATAATTCAAAAAGAGTCATGTACCAAAATGTTCATTGCAGCTCTATTTACAATAGCCAGGACATGGAAGCAACCTAAGTGTTCATCAACGGATGAATGGATAAAGAAGATGTGGCACCTATATACAATGGAATATTACTCAGCCATAAAAAGAAACGAAATTGAGTTATTTGTAGTGAGGTGGATGGACCTAGAGTCTGTCATACAGAGTGAAGTAAGTCAGAAAGAGAAAAACAAATACAGTATGCTAACACATATATATGGAATCTAAGAAAAAAAAAAAAAAAGGTCATGAAGAACCTAGGGGTAAGATGGGAATAAAGACACAGACCTACTAGAGAATGGACTTGAGGATATGGGGAGGGGGAAGGGTAAGCTGTGACAAAGTGAGAGAGTGGCATGGACATATATACACTACCAAACGTAAAATAGATAGCTAGTGGGAAGCAGCCGCATAGCACAGGGAGATCAGCTTGGTGCTTTGTGACCACCTAGAGGGGTGGGATAGGGAGGGTGGGAGGGAGGGAGACGCAAGAGGGAAGAGATATGGGAACATATGTATATGTATAACTGATTCACTTTGTTATAAAGCAGAAACTAACACACCATTGTAAAGCAATTATACTCCAATAAAGATGTTAAAAAAAAAAATAACCTTTGTTGTTTGTAGTAATCCACATTTACAAGGAAGCCAGAAAGGCAGCATTTATTATTCCTTTATGTTTTCATGAGGATTGTGTTTTAACATGTGTTTTGAATAAGTCAGGCACATGATATAGAATTCAGATGGACATAAGCTTATACCATGAATATCAAGGTCTCTGCTCTCTGTCAGCTAGCACCCAACTCTCCATCTGAAATACACTCTCTGTTACTGACTTTTTGGTGAATCCATTGAGAAATATTTTATTTAAATACAAACATATATGAAACTATCCTTTCATTTTTCACACCAATATTTGCTTTCTATACATAGAAATTCACACCTTGTTTTTTCTCACTAAACAATGTATTTTAGAAGTTATTTCATATGAGTGTATAAAGTCACCTCCTCCTTTTTAATGCCAGTTTATTATGCTATTGAATGAGGTACCATGATAAATTTAACAGTCCCTCAGTTGATGGGCATATAAATTGTTTCCAAGCACTTGGCGTTATAATTATGCACTAAACATCCTGATACCCTATTTGGAGTGTACTTCTAGGACAAATACCCTAGAGAGTTATGTACATTTTAAATTTGACAGATATTGCCAAATTGCCCTACAAAATGTGCTGTCAACTTCCATTCCATAAGTAGTGCAAGAGAGAATCTGTGCCCCAACAAAATATTATATTACATTCTTTTCATTCTTTGCCAATCTGATAGGAGAGAAACCTGTTGCTTTTTGTGGTTAGAATTTTCATTATTTTTTATAAGTGTAGCTGAATGTTTTTCATGTTATGACCTTTTTTCTTTTTCATGTTGTGGTATTGGTCTTTTCCTTATCGATTTATGAGAACTTTTAGACCACCATTCATTTGAGACCACAGCATTCCACTTTAGTGCTGCAGATTTTACCTTGTAATTTTTTCAAAGATTTTATCAGTAAGTATAGTGGCCATAGAAAAACCCAATAATATTCATGAGCCATGGCTGAGTCTTTGTAACATTAAACTTCCTAGTGGGCTTGATTATTGTCAAGTGAACAGTGGAACATTCTTGCCTGCTTGTTTTAGGCTTCCTTGATCATAAAATTGTTTTGATCATATTTCTTCTTATTTAGGATAATATAAATTAATAATGGTATGCAGTAAAATTAGTATGCCTGAGCAAATTTTTTTCTCATGTAAAATATTGGGTTGAGAGTCCCAAATCTCCAGTTAGTTAGGAAGGCAACTGTCATAAAGTAAATTTTATGCATAAAATATTGGAGCTGATATAGGATTCTGTATTATCAGTTATATTTCATAAGTTTCTGGGTATCCTCTTTAATGTTCCATTCAAAATCACTACATCTATTACTTAGTTTATGTTTCCTTTTAGCCCTTAACAAGCCAGGAGCAAACAGGGCAAAGCTCACTAGTGTCATAAGATAGAAGAGACAGACCAATTGCAATTTTTCAAAAATATTTTCCTAGTGGTGAAAAATGGAAGAAAAAATTGTATCTCTCCAAACAATCAGAACAGAGTTTACATAAACTTTTTGACAGCGAGAATAAATTTATAAAACTTGAGAGAGTTACCATCAACTATTTCTGGATAAAGTAGAACTGCAAATTGGTTGGCATCAATACAAGTGAAAATAAGCTAAACAATACAGATGGCTCATTCTCCCTCCCATCCTACTTTCACAAACAAAACCTTTTGTTCATTTTTTCTGCTGTAATATCTCCATTATCTACTCTTTCTATTCTTAATTCCATTATTTGAGATTACACGTTACTATCTCCTCTCTGGTTTGTGGCAATAATCTCTTTTTTTTTTTAAGATCTTTTTAAATTGAAGTATAGTTGATTTACAATGTTTAAGATATATAGAAAAGTGATTCAGTTATATATTATTTTTCAGATTCTTTTCCATTATATGTTAGTACAAGATATTGAATATAGTTCCCTGTGCTATACAGTAAGTCCTTGTTGTTTATCTATTTTATATATAGTAGTGTGTTTCTATTAATACCGACCTCCTAATTTATCCTTCCCCCCTTTCCCTTTGATAACCATAAATTCATTTTCTATGTCTGTGGGTCTATTTCTGTTTGTAAATAAGTTCATTTGTGTCATATTTTAGATTCCACATATAAGTGATATCATATGATGTTTATCTTTCTTTGTGTGACTTCAGTTGTATGATAACTTCTAGGTCCATCCATGTTGCTGCAAACAGCATTATTTTATTCTTTTTTATGACTAATATTCCACTGTATATATGTGCCACATCTTCTCCATCATTTAATTTTTTACCCTCCAATTCAGACTTCACATTTCCATCAGAGTTGCTTTTCAAAACTCAGATAAATGAAGGTCCTATTCAAGTCTTTGATTATCCTCCTCCACCCCTCACAAATCTGAACTTATTAGCACGACATTCAAACCCCTCAGTATTTTGGCCATACCTGGATTTTCTTATTAAAATTGACAGCATCTTCCAATCACTCCTATTAGTACAGGTTTACTAAACCATTTATCATTTCTCAACATATCTTGTATTTTCCTATTTCTGGACTTTTGCTCATTCTGATCTGTCAATCTGGAAGTCCTTTCCCACTCAGTACAGGTGTACTTAAAAATAGCTAAATTTTCTTGATGACTTACTGTCCCAGGAACTACTTTAAGCATTTCACACTCATGTCACCACTGAAAAACATAGGTACTATAACTCTTCACACGTTACAAATGATGAAACTAAGTATGGAGAGGTTAAGTAGTATGGACTTAAACATAAAGCTGAATTTCAAACCTGGCATTCTTTCTCTAGAGTTGGAACTTGAAAGACTGTGTCTTGATTATCTTTTTATCCTCCACAGCATGTTATACATTATTTGTACAGTGCAGGTGCTAAATAAATGTTGTTTAAATTGAATGTTTTATTCAGATTATAATTTGGGCTTGAATGATCCAGAAAATTAACTTAATTATCCACTTGAGAATGTCAGTGTTGTCTTGACCCATTTTTCTTGAGAGTGGCTTCTTCCTTTTTTCTTAAATATTTCTGTTTTGACATTTACAGTCACAGCAGATGCTAATCTCAGAAATCCAAGGACACCACAACATAGCAGTTTAGAGAGCAATATATATGACAACCCCAAATGGTAGCAATTACCTAGAAGTGGCTACAGTTAGTAAAGTGACATGAAATCAAATCTGCTTTCCTTTAAGGGAAACTTAGAAAGTAAACGTAAAAAGCCATAATTAAGAAAATTGATGTTAAAAATGTAGAATACATGCAGATTTCAGTTTCTGTTAGTCACAGGAAGTGTGATTAGAAGAAATAGGGAGACATTCTTTCCATGTCGTAGTCTTTATTTGATAAAGCTAAATTCTCTATTAAATTAATAATTATTTGTATTTTAATCACAAACTGTACTTAATATTAAAAGGAACTGTTCACAACCTTCATAGCATTCATGTCAATTGAGGCCAGATGTAAGTTTCAAATACAGACTAAATTTACCCTGCGGAAATGGAAATGGAAAATTAAAAATTAAAATTAAGGTCAATGGAATCTCTTTACCTTTCCCTAACACTTGTAAGATTAAATTTCAGAATTAAAAATGTGTGAAACTTAAATATCCAGGTAGTTTTTACAATACAGTAGAGATTCATTTGGTAGAAAAAAAATGCATTTTTGCTTGGTACTTTTCTGTGTTAACCTTTCTGAAGTAACTCTTTTGAATGTGATTATTCTTTACAAGAATTTTATCCTGGCCTAAATTTCTTACCTTATACCAGGCTTATATACTGACATTATACTGAAGTTCCTCAACCTCAGCGCTACTGGCATTATGGACAGGATAACTCTGTTATATGGGGCTGTCCTGTGAACGGTATGATGCTTGGCAGCATCCCTGATCTCTAATTTGTTACTGGAAGAGGGACCCCTTCCAGGGCCCAAGAGTGGGCTCTTGTCTAACACTTGGAAATGAATTGTCCGAGGAGATACATGTACCATCAAAGCAAAACACTTTATTGGGAAGGGGAGGCCAGGCGGAGAGTAGCAGGGTAAGGGAACCCAGGAGAACTGCTCTGCCATGTGGTTTGCAGCCTCAGGTTTTATGATAATGGGATTACCTTTCCTGGTTGTCTCTGGCCAGTCATCTTGCTCGTGCCCATATTTGGTCTGACTCAGGGTCCTTCCTGGTGGTGCATGCATCTTGCAGCCAAGATTAATTCTAGTGTGAGGGTTTCTATGAGGTTGGCAAGACATGTTATGGGCTGGTGTCTCCTTCCTCCTTTTGGCCCCTCCTGAATTCTCCTGGTTAGTTTTTGGTAGCAGCACCATGTTCCTTATCAGGAAGCTCCTGTTGTGACACAACTTATGCAAATGGTTATTATCATGCCTGGCCAAGGCAGGCAGTTTCCGTCAGTGGTTCCCCAGCATAGTCACTAGATGCCATTAGCACCCTTTAAGCTGTCTAAACCAAAGTGTCTCCAAACATTACCAAGTGTCCTGGGGAGGTAAGGGGAGATTTCCTCCTGTTGAGAACCACTGATTTATGTTGACTCATTGCCCTTAGAATTTTTAGTCATTCCAAAGGATTCCTTAAAGAGAGCATGCTTTCAGGGAAGAAGACTACATTCCCTGCCTTTTATCATTCCTTTTCTGTATTACTATAAGAGCCTTATCCCTCACCTGCTTTGGTTCCAACACATTTCTCTTATCCGATCTGGCACATGTAGCATATGTAGCAAGGACACAATACCTTCATATAATGCATTATTAACTACACACTCAGACTTTGATGCCACAACTAGCTCTATTTAGATATCGTGCTTCATTCCAGAATAGGAAGGAATGGTTGAGCTACATCGCGAGCTCCTGTCTTTCAACATCACGATATCAGGAATTAGTGAAGCAACTCCACCTTGTGAGTTCCTTTCTCTCAAGCATCAGCAACTGTTAATTCTGTTATTTTGGATATTATGCATTAAAGTAATGCAGCAAAAAACTTGACATGAATTTCTACCTTCTTTTTAGACAACCTTCTACTACCAGGGGTGATCTCAGCAGGTAGATGTATGGCCAGAGAATAAAGGAAACAGTGAACCACCACTGCCTCCCAGGATATTTTCATTTGATCCAGAGGCAATAGCTGCAGCAACAGAGACCTGCAGATATAAGAATGCAGCCTGAGTAGCCAACAAACGCAGATTATGTGGAGATATCATTCAGGTTTCTTAACACCTTTAATAGCTTGCATTTGTATTCTTTAAAAAATAAACTCAAAATATATTGTTCAAGTATTCATTTTACTAGTTTGAACAGTTACTGGTTTTCTTTCCTTTTATAGTCTTTGTCCCATTTTGCTGTAAAATTGATTTGGCCCTTGGAGTGGGGGAACAGCATGCACAGCAGGTCCTACCAATGCTGAGCACTTAAAATGCTATCAGACCTCCCAGCAAATCAGTGCTGTCCAAATGGGGCATTGACATTTCCTTATTTAAACCTCACTCCCTTAGGGAAGGCTCTGTCACCAGGGTTATTAACTGGGATCTAGATCTAACTACTACATGATACCATCTATATCCAGATAGTATAAAAATGGAAATTTCCATATTTTTTAGGTGACCTGTAGGATGAATACCAATTTCTTTTTTTTTTTTTTTCCTTTTTAACCCACTTTCAGCCTTTTGTTCTGCAAGGTGATACTGTCTAAGCATAGAAAGCAGGTAGAAATTTATGATAACATGGTAAAAACGTTGAGCCCATACATTTGTCAGAATAGATCGTTATTATTTGCCTCTTCATTGTGACTTACCCTAACCGCAAATGTAACAATCTAAGATCCTTCTTACTTATTTCTTGCCATTTACTCTTTGGTTTTGACAGAGTTTTAATTTTAACATAATTCATTTCATAGATAGAAGGAATTCTTAGTATATCTCTGTTTTAAGTTAGTCAATTACAAGTACAAATCAAAAGTTATACTGAAGAGACTAGGCAGCACCAAAGGTTAAGTGTACAGATTTTGGAGTCAAAAACGGGAATGCTAATCCAGTTTTACCACTTCATATTTGTTTTGATTTCAGGCAAGTTAACTGCTGTCTTGGAGCTCCATTTTTTTAAAGGCTGAGTCACCATTGCACTACATAACTTTAAACACCACTTGAAGTTTCATGAGACTTAATCATGAAATGTAAATCACATGAGAATGTCAAGCCTTGTTTTTCCTAAAGTCCAATCAGTCTCTATCTAATATTCTCTGATTCTTCGCTTCTGTGTATTTCAGTTTTTCCATCTTTCAACAGTAAGAAATGTTGAATGATAATCATTTCTTCTTGTTGCCCAACTCCTATTTCTTAGGAGAATAACTCAGTTTTAACTGTTAAGAATGTATGTATGCACTCTGTGTATGTGAGTGTTCTGTAAAACATTTGTTTGACAAAAAAAAAAAAAGAAAAATCAGCTCTGGTGAAGTTTGAAAACAAATCTCCTATGATTTTTCCTGCTAGATTTCTTCAAAACAGTTTAATTTTTTCTTTTTTTAACCTAAAATTCTTAGGGTCATGGACAGTAGTTCAGCATGAGAAATAAATGTATGAATAGTTGGTCAAATCTAACAAACTAGAAAACATATCTGACTGAATCACCAAGTAGGTAGAGCAAAAGTAGCAATTTGAAACCAGAGTTTGAGTAAATGAGAACCAAGGGCCTACACAGAGGCAATGCCTGACTTAGAGTTTATCTTCCCATAGCTTTCACTTGCTTTCTATGGTATAGTACAGAGGTGGGCCTACTGCAGATGAAAGCATCAATAATAGCCTAAACAAAATTAAGCTCTAAAGGTACTTTGGATCATGAGTATGGAAAATCTGTGCAGGGAAAAATCAGAACATTATTTATAATAAACGAGAATTGTGTTATTATTGTTCTGTTTTTTCTTGTTCTGTTGATGATTGGAAAGGAAAAAAATCATCTTTCCTTCCATGTTTCTCCATTGTTCTCTGACCACTACCACGCTCACAACACTTTGACCCCAGAGGTGTAGGTGTTTTCCCTGATCCAAGCAATTCTCTGTGGCATCAGCTGGGTATCGTACAATTTCATTAAATTCTGACAGTATCTAACTGGAGATAGCATCAGATCCCACAGGTTAAGGGCTCAGCCCCACAAGACTGCTCCCACCCCACTTCAGATGCTAATGCAAGTCCAGGTTGTCACCTATAAATCTGAGGTTTCGATGTCCCTTCCTAGGGTTTGATTATTTTCCTAGAGATGCTCACAGAACTCAGAAAAACACTTACATTTAGCAGTTTATTAAAGGATATGATAAATGATACAGATAAATTATACAGATGAACAGCCAGATGAAGAGATACATAGGGCAAGGTCTGGGAGGGTCCTGAGCACAGGAGATTCTGTCCTTCTGGAGTTGGAGGTGTGTCACCCTGCCCAGTACATTGATGTTTTCACTAACCTAGAAGCTCTCATAATCCCATACTATTGGATTTTATGGAGGCTTTTCACGAAGACATAATCAATTATTAACACCATTTTCAACCTCTCTCCCCTCTCAGGAGAATTGGGGGTGCAGCTGAAAATTTCAAGCTTCTAATCATGACTTGGTCTTTCTGGTGACCAGCCCCATCCAGGAGCCATCCAAGAGTCCATGCAGAGTCACCTCATTAGAACAAAAGATGTTCCTAAGGCTATTATCCCTTAGGAATTTACAAGGATTTTAAGAACTCTATGCCTGGAATAAGGACAAAGACTACATATATATTTCTTATTATAAATCACAATATCACAGTCATTCCCTTATCTTATAACATGGATTCCTTATAGTAAAACAATCTTAAAAGTCAAAAGATACTGACACATTACTAGAATACCATTGAGGTGTTAATATACTATCCAGTCCATCATCATATCATATGAAAATGTCTCCCACGGCAAGGCCACAGGTGTTTACAGGCTCCCATTTGATCCTGTCAAGTTTCAAAAGCAGCAATGGTGTCAGCAATATATGCCTTCATTTTTTCAGGCATCTGGTATAATCCAGCCAAGAGACAGTATCATCCCTTGCTTTGAGTCTCTTTTGAGGTATTAATGTAATATGAAGGTTCCCTCATTACATAACCCAACTATTTATTCCTTTACCTAAAGCTACTATTTTTCCTTACCTCTTTTTATACCCCCAATTTTCCACCTTTGGAAGGGACGTTAGGCCCAGCCACTGAGCTGGTCTGGATTGCATGCAGCAGTACTAGTCTAACAAATCCCTCCCCGTCACTGATCATTGTGATTTTTGTATGTGGCATAAGAGTTATATATGCTTATTTTCCAGCTATCTTCACAAGAAACAGTGAGATAGACAAGTGGACAACTGTAATACAGGACATGTCAGTCAAAATGGAGAAATGTTACAATTTTAGCCATTTAGGAATTTGGCAAAGTAAACACAGCTACCATACCCATCTGATATCCAGACAGAGAATAATTTTAGAACTGAAGCAGATAACTCATTCTCTCTGAGGCAGTGGTTTTTGCCTCTGGCTATATTTTAGAATCACCTGGGGTTGGGGGAGTTGTTCAGAAATACTGACGTCTGGGCCTTACTCTGAACCAAATTAGTCTAATATCCCAGATGGTATCTGGACATTGGTATTTTTTTAATACTTTCCAGGTGATTCTAACGTGCAGCCAGTTTTGAGAATTACTCATGTAGGAAATTTATGTGCTGAATTCTTCTAGTATGAATGAAGATGTACTGATTTAATTTAAGTTTAAGCAATTATTTGGTTAATTGCACTTTAATGAATACAGTTGCTGTGTTCATTTTGCTTTGTACTTAAGCAATCTGTTGAAATTCCCATGACCTCGGTATTTTTGTGAATCAACTCTGTTTTTTAACACTACTGTTTTGCTATATCTATCTCCACTCTCACTTATGCAAAGTTGTGTCTACATTCTGTTAAATTTCAGCCATTGCAATTTTAAGAGGCTCAAACCCTAATGTTCTTCAACTGTACTACTTCCTGTGATCCAAATCACTTTTAACTTCAGTATTTTTCTCTTTCCATTTCCCTTCCAACTTGCCATCTTTTAGGCTGCAAGAGGAGGATTATTTGGCGCTAAATGAAATTCCAATTTATCATTGTAGCTGAGCAAAAAGTAAATTAGTGTATAATTTGTTTTTTGACATTTCCACTTTATTGCAGAGAAGCATGTGAATTCAATTAAATGCAGTTTTGTCAAATACCTAACTAATGTACTTCTCAGGAATTATTTTGTACACACACTAATGTATAAGCAGTGTGGCCTGCAGGAGTCATTTGGTTCTATATGCAGCAAGATCTCCAGGTCACAGTAAGCAGCGTTATGACTTGTTAAAATATTCTTTAAAAATTTGTAGTGGTATTTCAATTGTAAAACATAATATTACTGTGTAATTATTGACAGCTTCAGGATGTACTTTTTTCAGAATCATTAGAATTATTCTGTGGCATTAGAACACTAGTGATTTTTTTAACTTTTGTTAAAACTGATTTAATCAGACCACAACAGAAACAGATGCAAGCTGATATAAAATATGAAAATAATTTGTTGTATTTAAATTGCACTCCTTTACCTAAAAGTACAGAGCAATTTTTACATGCAGTATTATGTTATAAATCCTCACATCATTCCTCCAAGGCAAGGACTCATTATTTTTCTCATTTGACAAGTGGAGGTTAAATTGAAGTTTTAAGTGACACACCTAACGGAATGCAAAGTGTCCTTGGTGGAGTCAGCCAGCTCTGTTAGCCTTTTAGAGCAATATTCTCTCTTTTTCCGTGTGCTATGCCACTTGAACAACATAATCAGTTCATGAGCCCCACTATGTTCTAGCAAAATTCTAGTAATGAGGACAGATACAGCAGAAAACAATACAGCAAAGATACAAGTACACAAAGGTTGGCAGAACCATTTTTTTGTAACAGCTCTAAACTGGAACCAACCCAATTTGTGAATAGATAAATTTCAGTATATTCATACCATGGAATATTATTCAGCAATAAATAGAAATTAAATATTAATGTGCACAATCATAGATGGATTTCAAAATCATGATATTAACTGAAATAAATTAAATACAAATGAATACTCTGTATGATTCCATTTGTAAGAAATTCTGGAGGTGCAGAACTGTGACAGAAAGCAGATTGGGGGTTACTCAGGGCAAGATGAGGGGGGAAGGGGATTGATGTAAAGGGTGTGAGGAAATCTTTTAGATTGATAGAGCTGTATTGAGAGTGGTGATGCCAACATGTATAAAATTATGAAAAAACTTACAATTAATTAATTTTATTGTAGGTAATAGCTTAAGAAAAATTTATAAACTTGTATTTTCATAAAGTTGTTCATAATATCTATTTGTTATGTTTTCAAGGTATGTAGTACCCATAGTGTTTCCAGATTTAATTTGTTGTTGATTATGGTTCTTCCCTCTCTCTCCATCTCTCTCACTTTCCACCTTTTTCTTTTCTAATTAATCTCATCAAAAGTTTTCTGTTTGATAGTCTGTTCCAAGAGCCAACTTTGTCAATTTTTGATCTTCCCTATTATGTGTGCTTTCTGGATCATTGCTCCTGTGGTTATTATTTCCTTGCTTCTAGAGCTTTTGGGTTATTTTGCTATTATTTTTTCCTAATGTATTGTGATAGATGATTAGCTCCATATTTCTTCTCCAGTATATGTATTTTAAAGCTATGCCTTTTCTTCTAGACACTGCTATATCCACATCTCATAACTTTTATATGTAGTATTTTTATTACCCTTTAATTCAATATATTTTGATGTGTCATGGTCAGAACTTTTAATAGAATATTGAAATAAGGCAATAAGAGAATATGCTGGTGTTTTCCCACCTATATCATCACATCAAACAAGCTTATATCAAACTCCTCCTCAACACAGTTTTTTAGAAGTCAGGTTTATTGAGGTGCAATTGAAGTACAGTAACATACACTCTTTTTAAGTGCACAATTCAATGAATTTTTTTAAGTGAATAGTTATGTAACTACCACAGATCAAGATGAACATTTCCATCATTCCAGAGTGGTCCCTGGTGCCCCTTTGCCATCCATACCATACCCCACATTGTCAACCATTGATCTATTTCCTGTGATTTTTGCCTTTTCCAGAATGTTGTTTAAATAGAAGTGTATAGTATGTAGCCCTTTTTCTTGGTCTTTTTTCTATTTATGATATTTGTCCATAAGTTTGCATGTTCATTTTATTTATATGCAGTGTTCCATTAAATAGATGTACTGCACTTTGCTTATACATTTACCAGACAATGGGCATTGGATCATTTCCAATTTGGAAATTTATAATAGAGTATAAATAAAGCTGATATAAATACAAGTCTTTGTATAAAGATATGTTTTCATTTCTCATGGGTGAATACTTACAAATTAAGAATAACTGGGTTATATGGGAGATATGTGTTTAATTTTTTAAGAAACGGCTAAACAGTTTTCCAAAGCATTTTTTCCACTTTGCATTCATGCCAGCAGTGTCCAAAAGTTCCACTTGCTTACCTACTCCTCAGTATTTGTATTTGTCAATCTTTTTATTTTCGCCATTCTAGTAAGCATGTAGCAATATTCTATTGATTTAATTTGCATTGTCTTAATGAAGAAAGGTGTTAAGCATTTGTTCATGTGTTTATTTGTCATTCATGCATCTTCTTTGAGGCCTATACATTCAAAGCCTTTGCACCTTTTCTATTGAGTTGTTTATATTTGGTTATTTTTATCATTATTGTCAAGAGTTCTTTATATATTCTGATGTCAAGTCTTTGTTGTATTTTTTAAATATTTCCTTCCGGTCTGTGGGTTGTCTTTTCATTTTCTTGCCTGTTTTTGAAGAACAGAAACTTTTTATTTTTAAGGAGTTATATCTTCAATTTCTTCTTCTGTGGTTCCTGCATTTTCTGATTATCTGTTTGTTGCCCAACTCAATATCTCCAAGGTTTTCTAATATATTTTATTCTAGAAATTCTATAGTTTTAGTCTTTATTTAAGGTGTGAGATAAAGTTCAAGATGGAAGGGGCTTTTTCTGTTCTCCTTCAGCTCCAGTTCTGAGGCAGGCCTTACGCACTTTAGATTCCAGAGCACGGTTTTATCAGCCTTTCCACCTGCCCTCCCCACCAACACCCCCACGCCACCTCCTAGCCCAAAGTAGTGAAAATCAGCTTTGTGTAATTTAGAAATCTTAGGCAGGAACACTTGGGGGTTTCTGATCCACCCATAATAGCGTATGCCTTTTGGTTTTATTCCCCATACCCAGAAGCAGTGGGTCCCTACTTCTCCAAGAGCTTGCAGCTTTGACTTCCTATAAGGGAAAGGTCTAGGAATTGATCTCGTATTAGTCAAGGTTTTCCAGAGAAACTGAACCAAAATGACTCCATATATATATATATATATATATAGAGAGAGAGAGAGAGAGAGAGAGAGAGAGAGAGAGAAAGATTTATGATAAGAATTGGCTTGTGAGAGATTACGGAGACTGAGAATTCCCAGCATCTGCAGTTGACAAGGTGGAGACTCAAGAGAGCTCATGGTGTATCTCCAGCCCAAGTCCAGAGGCCTAAGAATCAGGTAAGCTGATAGTTTAAGTTCCAGTCTAAGTCTGGAAAGTCTCCAAACCTAGGAGAATACCAGTCTGAAGATAGAGGGAGAGCGAATTCTCCCTCACTCAACTTTTGTACTATTCAGACCTTCAACCAACAGATTATATGAGGCCCAAACATATTAAGGAAGGCAATCTGCTTTACTCACTATAACAATTCAGATGTTAATCTCATCCAGAAATACCTTCACAGACACACCCAGAATAATGTTTAACAAAGTATCTGGGCACCTCATGGCCTAGTCAAGTTGACACAGCAAATCAGCAATTACAGGGTAACATTTGGTTTCTTTGTGCCAGAAGATGGATCTGTCATTTCTCTTGCCCTTCTCTCTCTGTCTTTTTATAAGCACTATGCAGAAGGCAATGGAAAAGAGCTGGAGAGTATGAATTTCTTTCGCATCTGAGCAAAACACTCAGCCTTCAAAACATGTTAAACATTTAGCAAATTTCTTCTTACCTGCTTCTGTGGTGCTCTCATCTTCTTCTGTCAAAGATGAAAATATGTGGAGCTGAACTTCTGCTTCAGCTAAGTGTATAGAAAAATGAAACTGTTGGTATGTCCCATCTGTCTTTGGAGGACTTCTCACTCGTTTTCAATTTAGTTTACCTTGTTAACTTGCTCTTTGATGGACTGTTGATTTTGCAAACTCTTCATAGCTTGTTAGGCTATGAGTGATATTCTCCTGTGGGTTTCTGTACACTTAGTTGAAGCAGAACTTTAGCTCCACATATTTTTCCCAGTTTTATTGAGGTATATTTGACAAATAAAAGTTGTACTATATATTCAAGGTGTACAATGTGATGTTTTGCTATATGTATACTTTGCAAAATAATTACCAAAATCAGGTTAATTAGAAGATCCATCACCTTACATAGTGGTCTTTTTGTGTATATGTGGTGAGAACACTTAAGATCAATTCTCTTAGCAAATTGCAGGTATACAATACAGTATTATTAACTATAGTAACTGGACTGTATATTGGATCTCCAGAACTTATTCATTTCATAAAATTGAAACTTGTGCTCTTTAACCAACATCTCCCTATTTCCTCCATTCCACAGACCCTGGAAACCACCAGTCTACTTTCTGCTTTTCTGAGTTTGACTTTTTCAGTTTGCACATATAAGTGAGATCATGCAATTGGTGTATTTCTGTGAATGGCTTACTTCACTTAGTATAATGTCCTCCGGTTTCATTCATGTTGTCACAAATGTCAGAATATCCTTCTTTTTCTGTCTGCAATTTTGAGGTATAGTCTGCTGAGGTATCGTGTCTTTGAAGAAGACACAAATAAATAGAAAGATATTCCATGCTCAGATATTGGAAGAATTAATATTGTCAAATGGTCCATACTACTCTAAGTGTTTACAGATTCAATACAGTTTCTATCAAAATTCCAGTGGCGTTTTTCACAGAAAAAATAAATTTGTACGGAAGAACAAAAGACCCCAAATAGTCAAAACAGTCTTTGGAAATAAAAACAAATCTGAAGGCATCACAATTCCTGATTTCCAACTATATTACAAAACTAAAACAATTCAAGCAGTATTGTATTGGCAGAAAAACAGGCACATGGATCAACAGAACAGAATAAAGACAATAACAATATGCCCACACATATACGGTCAAATAATTTACAACAAAGGAGCCAGAATATATAATGGGGATAGGGTTGTCTCTTCAATAAATGGTGTTGGGAAAATGGATAACTACATGCAAAAGAATGAAACCCCTCTCTTACAGCATACACAAAAATCAACTCATAATTAATTAAAAACATAAATTTAAGACTTAAACTATAAAACTCCTAGAAGAAAACATAGTAGGTAAGCTCCTTGCTTACTTTTGCCATTGATCTTAGCAATTATTTTAAAAATTTGACACCAAAAGCAAAGGCAAATAAAGCAAAAGTAAGCAAGGGGGACTACCTCAAATTAAAAATCTTCTGCACAGCAAAGGAAACTATCCACAAAATGAAAAGCAACATGTGGAATGGAAGAAAATATTTGCAAATCATATATCTGATAAGAGGTTAATATGCAAAATATATAAAGATCTTATACAATAGAAAAAAGCAAACAAATTGATTGAAAATTGGGCAGAGGAACTGAATAGACAGTTTGTCCAAAGAAGACATACAAATGGCCAGTAGGTACATGAGAGGATTCTCAACAACACTAATCATCAGGGGAATACAAATCAAAATCACAATGAGATATCACCTCATACTTGTTAGAATGGCTATCATCAAAAAGACAAGAGATAACAAGTGTTGGTGAGGATGAGGAGAAAAGGGAACCCTTGTGCACTGTTGATGGGAATGTAAATTGGAGGAGCCACTATAGTAAATTGTATGCAATATTCTTCAAAACATTTAAAAAATAGAATTGCCATATGATCCACCAATCCCACTCCTGGATATACATCAAAAGAAAATGAAAACAGGATCTCAAAAAAATATCTGCAATCCCCTGTTCATTGCAGCCTTATTCAAAATCCCCAAGGTATGGAAACAACCTAAGTGTTTATCACATCAGTGGATGAATGGATAGAGAAGATGTGTCACATACATACAGTGGAATATTATTTAGCCATTAGAAGGACATCCTGCCATTTGTGACAACATGGATAGACCTTAAGAGAGTTATGCTAAGTGAAATAAATCAGACAGAGAAAGACAAATACTGTATGATATCACTTATATGTGGTATCTAAAAAAGCTTAACTCATAGAAACAGACTAGAATAGTGGTTGCCAGGGGCCAAGGGTAGGGGAAAAGACGAGATGTTGGTCAAAGGGCACAAACTTCCAGTTTTAAGATGAATAAGTCCAGGGAATCTAATGTAGAGCATAGTGATTGTAGTTAATACTGTGTTATATACTTGAAAGTTGCTAAGAGAGTAGATCTTAAATGTTCTCACCACAAAAAGAATTGGTAATTATGGAGGTGTTAGCTAAGCTATGATGGTAATATTTTGCAATATTTAAGCATATCAAAACAATACGTTATATACCTTAAACTTATACAATGTTATGTATGAACTATATCTTAGTAAAGCTGGAAAAAATAAGGCAAAAATAAATAAATAAACCTAACCATATTAATAGTCACTAAAATATAAATGATCTGCACACCTAAATTTAAAGGCAAAGATTTTCGGATTGGATAAAAAGCAAGTACCAGCTCTTTGCTGGCTATATATAATAAGCAGTATGTAGTACATAGTAGGTAGGTGGCACTAATACAATGGTGACTACATTAATATCAGACAAAGTAGATTTAAAAAAAAATAATATTACCAGTGTAAGTGTATTTCACAATGGTAAAGAGATCAATTACTTGAAAGTACATAAAGATACTAAACATTCAAACCTTTATGAAGCAAAGATAGATAGATAGCTAGGTGGATAATTACATACATACATACGTACTCAAAGAGAAATTGACAAGTCAGCAATTGTAGTCAGTTGTCAATATCCCTTTCTCAAATAACAGATTAAGTAGAATAAATGAAAAGAAAATCAGTAAGGCTGTAGAAGATATGAACATTGCTATTGATCAACTGGACCTGATTGGTATTTAAAGAATAGTCCACCTGACAACAGCAAAATACTTATTCTTTTTAGGTGCACCGATAACATTTAACAAGATAGACAATATTCTGGGCCATAAATTTTCAAAATTTACGTCATACTAAGTATATTCTCTGACCTCAACAAACTTTATATTGTTAAAAAAACATATCTGTAAAATTCCAAAACATTTGGAAACTGACAAAAAATTTCTAAGTAACCCACAAGTTAAAGAAGAAATATAAAACAACTTTAGATTTTATTTTTTTTTATTTTTTATTTTTAAAAAATTTATTTATTTATTTATTTTTGGCTGTGTTGGGTCTTCGTTCCTGTGCGAGGGCTTTCTCTAGTTGCGGCGAGCGGGGGCCACTCTTCATCGCGGTGCGCGGGCCTTTTACTGTTGTGGCCTCTCTTGTTGCGGAGCACAGGCTCCAGACGCGCAGGCTCAGTAGTTGTGGCTCACGGGCCTAGTTGCTCCGCGGCATGTGGGATCTTCCCAGACCAGGGCTCGAACCCGTGTCCCCTGCATTGGCAGGCAGATTCTCAACCACTGCGCCACCAGGGAAGCCCCTAGATTTTATTTTGAAC
This sequence comes from Balaenoptera musculus, assembly GCF_009873245.2. Lineage (NCBI taxonomy): Eukaryota > Metazoa > Chordata > Mammalia > Artiodactyla > Balaenopteridae > Balaenoptera > Balaenoptera musculus. The sequence goes on from NC_045788.1 coordinate 93,650,055, forward strand.
TGAATGTTAGTGAAAACTCAAATTTTAATATAAATTTGCAGGATGTCCCTAAATTTAGCAGTGGTTGAAGGAATTTTGTAGCAGTGTGTCCCAATTAGAAAGACGGGTCTAAGTAAAGAACCTCAGCTTTAACCTTAAGTAACTACAAAAAGAAGAGCAAATGAAATCCAGAGTAAGTGGAACAAGGAAATGATAAAAAATCAGATTGGAAGTCAATGAAAAATAGAAAAAATCAGTGTATCTAAATGCTGTTTATATTTGAATGAATAAAATCTTTGAGAACTTCTGGTCAGATTAAGCATGAAAATAATAGAAAAGACTCAAGTGTTCGATATCAGAAATTAGAGAGATGATTTTGGTACAGATTTTACAGATATTAAAGGGATAACTGGGATAATATGACCAATTTTATGATAACAAATTCACAACTTGAATGAAATGGGCAATTCCTTGAAAGTCAGAAATTTTAAAAGCTCACTGAGGAAGAAATAAATAAAGGAAAAACACTATATTTATTAAAGAAACTGAAATTATAATTAAAAACTTTCTCATGAGAAAAACTCTAAGACTAGATGGTTCCAACTATGATTTCTATGAAATACTAAAGGAAAAAAAAATACCAATTCCACGCAAACTCTTTCAGAAATTTGAAGAGGAGGGATACTTCCTCAGTCATTCTGAGTTAACCACTATGCTAATTTCAGAAATTAAAAAAAAAAAAAAAGGGAGAATAAGAAGAAGCAAAGCAAAAACCTATGTACCAATATCTTAATGAATACAGATGCAAAAATTCTAAACAAACTTTTAAGGAATTGAAACCAACAATGCACAAAATATACAAAATAGAAAAATTATATATGGTGACCAAGTGTGGTTAATGCCAGAAGGCTAGGTTGGTTAAACATTCCATATCCCTAAATCCATGGGTCTGGGATTTAAGAAATGGTCAATAAACATTTGTTGATCTGTGATTGGTATGGAAATACAAAAGACCCTGAATGGCCAAAGCAATCTTGAGAAAGAAAAACGGAACTGGAGGAATCAGGCTCCCTGACTTCAGACTATATTACAAAGCTACAGTCATCAAAACATTGTGGTACTGGCACAAAAACAGAAATATATATCAGTGGAACAGGATAAAAAGTCCAGACATAAACGCATGCACCTATGGTCAACTAATCTATGACAAAGTAGGCAAGAATATACAGTGGAGAAAAAATACTCTCTTCAAAAGGTGGTGCTGGGAAAACTGGACAACTACATGTAAAAGAATGAAATTAGAACACTCCCTAACACCATGCACAAAAATAAACTCAAAATGCTTCAAAGGCCTAAATGTAAGGCCAGATACTATAAATCTCTTAGAAGAAAGCGTAGGCAGAACTCTTTTTGACATAAATCACAGCAAGATCTTTTTCAATCCACCATCTAGAATAATTAAAACTAAAAAAAAGACAAACAAATGGGACCTAATTAAACTTAAAAGTTTTTGCACAGCAAAGGAAACCATAAACAAGATGAAAAGACAACCCACAGAATGGGAGAAAATATTTGCAAATGAAGCAACTGACAAGGGATTAATCTCCAAAATATACAAACAGCTCATGGAGCTCAATATCAGAAAAACAAACAACCCAGTCAAAAAATGGGTGGAAGATCTAAATAGCCATTTCTCCGAGGAAGACATACAGATGGCCAATAAGCACATGAAAAGATGCTCAGCATTACTAATTATTAGAGAAATGCAAATCAAAACTACAATGAGGTATCACCTCACACCAGTCAGAACGGCCATCATCAAAAAATCTACAAACAATAAATGCTGGAGAGGGTGTGGAGAAAAAGGAAACCTTGTACCTCTCTTTTAAATCTGACTTTGCTTCTGCCTTATTTCCCTATGGCAATGTTTGTTAACATGCTGTATCTGAATTTCAAAAGGAATCTGCCAGATTTTCTCATAAAATTTTTGTGGACAATATGGAAACATGGGGAGAGAGAAAAGAATGTCCACTTACTGAGAAAAATATGCCAAATGACTTTTTACATTCTGACATACACAGTATTTTATCAGCAGTTTGGCATGACTGTTCTTCATCATCTTCATCATGGCATGAGCCATGCTGGATCCAGATGATTAGCCTTTTCGTTTTCAAATGTTCTTTAAATATGCTTTGAAAATTATGCTCTAGAATTTCACTGATACTCATCTCCGAATTCTTAGAAGTTTAAGAAGTCACCTTTGGTTTTTTTATATAAAAAGACTAAATTTATGCCTAACTTTAGACTTCTGGTATCTCGTTCTCACATTATTATGTGTTACAACTTACAGCGCTCAAATAATGTAAGCCTGGTTTGTCAGAAATGTTGTTTGTGGTTATGTTCCTGTGGTAGATTTTATTATGTTCAAAACTTAATCACATGCCACTCCTATAAGTGGTTAATATATCCCTGCCCATTGCCATGGACTTTACATGTCTTCCTCTGTGAGGGTTATTATTCTCATATCATTGTTCTGGCCTGTTACTTACTTTGTCCAGTAAGAGGAAGTATATTTGGTAGTTTTGAGCTCAAGTTTTGAATCACTACATATTTCTGCCAGCACTCTTGCTCTTTCCCTCCGCCATGAGAATGGAATATCCAAGACAGCACCAGTTCCTTTAGCTTAGATCCCAGAATAAGACACATGGAGAAGAATCATAGCTGTCATCCACAGTTGCTTACAGGGAATGTTGTAATGTAGGTGAGAAATGCACATAGTTGTTACATGCCACTAATATTTGAGGTTTTCTTTATTGTAAGAGGAAAAAAGAATAATAGTTTCACTATCAAAATCTACCTTTCAAAACTATATTTTTGATCATTGAAGAAAGAAACTGTTGCTGATTATTTTAAATACATTTTCCCCATTCTGGGCAACTATTGGTAATGTGGCTATAGTAACTTATTTCACACTTAGATGTATCCAATATTTTGATGATATGTCTGAAAATACTGAATTAATTCCAAGGGTTTCAATTTAGCATGACTGGGTTCATCTTGAACAAACCAACTCTGAACATGTTGGTTCATGTAACTATATTTTTGGTTCTTCATTCAGTTCTTTTGTATAGAATGTACACAGAACTTAACACCTGCCTGTCTTACAGGAAACATGGCTCCTATTGTAAAAGTATCTAAACTGTGTGTAGTAAGGAGTGGAAAGAGCGCTGAGGTTTGCGGGCTTAACAACCATGCTGAAAAATATTGCACTATATTCTAAGGCCATACTTAAGCTGAATTGAAAGGACCCAACTTTGTTCCTTCTGTCACCTCAGCCTCTGTACCTTGTTGTATATAATCTAATATTCTACATATTCTATATATGCTTATATCCACCACTTACTGTAGATGTGTTTTCTCATCGTGACTATCTGCCATCCCTTCTTTCCAGCTGGCCTTTAACAAAGAGAACATACAGTCATGCTCATTTAATGCCCATATTATTTTTATAACTTTTTTTTTTAAACTGTTGTGTAAAGGCTTAAGGGTGGGAAATAAGGTAAGCATGGGCCTAGGAGGATTCTTGGGCCCTGAAGTAATTTAAATTGCCAACGATAAGTTTACCAATAAGTGAGACAAGTTTCCTTATTGGTCCTTACCATAAACAAGCTGAAGGAAAAACTGAGGTCAGTAGCTGGTCTTGAGCTATCCCCCCTGAGCATATAAAATATGAAAATGGTTTCTAGATATTTTCTTTTTTTCCTTTCTTCTTCTCTTGTATTTTTTCTTCAGTATTTTTTTTTTTGTGTGTGTGTGTTAGCTTCTGCTTTATAACAAAGTTAATCAGTTATACATATACAATATGTTCCCATATCTCTTCCCTCTTGCATCTCCCTCCCTCCCACCCTCCCCATCCCACCCCTCTAGGTGGTCACAAAGCACCGAGCTGATCTCCCTGTGCTATGCGGCTGCTTCCCACTAGCTACCTATTTTACATTTGGTAGTGTATATATGTCCATGACACTCTCTCACCCTGTCACATCTCACCCCACCCCCTCCCCATATCCTCAAGTCCATTCTCTAGTAGGTCTGTGTCTTTATTCCCGTCTTGCCACTAGGTTCTTCATGGCTTTTTTTTCCCCTTAGATTCCGTATATATGTGTTAGCATACTGTATTTCTTTTTCTCTCTCTGACTTACTTCACTCTGTATGACAGACTCTAACTCCATCCACCTCATTACAAATACCTCCATTTCATTTCTTTTTATGGCTGAGTAATATTCCATTGTATATATGTGCCACATCTTCTTTATCCATTCATCTGTCGATGGACATTTAGGTTGCTTCCATGTCCTGGCTATTGTAAATAGAGCTGCAATGAACATTTTGGTACATGACTCTTTTTGAACTATGGTTTTCTCAGGGTATATGCCCAGTAGTGGGATTGCTGGATCGTATGGTAGTTCTATTTGTAGTTTTTTAAGGAACCTCCATACTGTTCTCCATAGTGGCTGTATCAATTTACATTCCCACCAACAGTGCAAGAGAGTTCCCTTTCCTCCACACCCTCTCCAGCATTTATTGTTTCTAGATTTTTTGATGATGGCCATTCTGACCGGTGTGAGATGATATCTCATTGTAGTTTTGATTTGCATTTCTCTAATGATTAATGATGTTGAGCATTCTTTCATATGTCTGTAGGCCATCTGTATATCTTCTTTGGAGAAATGTCTATTTAGGTCTTCTGCCCATTTTTGGATTGGGTTGTTCGTTTTTTTGTTATTGAGCTGCATGAGCTGCTTGTAAATCTTGGAGATTAATCCTTTGTCAGTTGCTTCATTTGCAAATATTTTCTCCCATTCTGATGGTTGTCTTTTGGTCTTGTTTATGGTTTCCTTTGCTGTGCAAAAGCTTTGAAGTTTCATTAGGTCCCATTTGTTTATTTGTGTTCTTATTTCCATTTCTCTGGGAGCTGGGTCAAAAAGAATCTTGCTGTGATGTATGTCATAGAGTGTTCTGCCTATGTTTTCCTCTAAGAGTTTGATAGTGTCTGGTCTTACACTTAGGTCTTTAATCCATTTTGAGTTTATTTTTGTGCATGGTGTCAGGGAGTGTTCTAATTTCATACTTTTACATGTATCTGTCCAATTTTCCCAGCACCACTTATTGAAGAGGCTGTCTTTTCTCCACTGTATATGCTTGCCTCCTTTATCAAAGATAAGGTGACCATATGTGCGTGGGTTTATCTCTGGGCTTTCTATCCTGTTCCATTGATCAATATTTCTGTTTTTGTGCCAGTACCAAGCTGTCTTGATTACTGTAGCTTTGTAGTATAGTCTGAAGTCAGGGAGCCTGATTCCCCCAGCTCCATTTTTCGTTCTCAAGATTGCTTTGGCTATTCGGGGTCTTTTGTGTTTCCATACAAATTGTGAAATTTTTTGTTCTAGTTCTGTGAAAAATGCCAGTGGTAGTTTGATAGGGATTGCATTGAATCTGTAGATTGCTTTGGGTAGTAGAGTCATTTTCACAATGTTGATTCTTCCAATCCAGGAACATGGTATATCTTTCCATCTATTTGTATCATCTTTAATTTCTTTCATCAATGTCTTATAATTTTCTACATACAGGTCTTTTGTCTCCTTAGGTAGGTTTATTCCTAGATATTTTATTCTTTTTGTTGCAATGGTAAACGGGAGTGTTTTCTTAATTTCACTTTCAGATTTTTCGTCATTAGTGTATAGAAATGCAAGAGATTTCTGTGCATTAATTTTGTATCCTGCTACTTTACCAAATTCATTGATTAGCTCTAGGAGTTTTCTGGTAGCATCTTTAGGATTCTCTATGTAGAGTATCATGTCATCTGCAAACAGTGACAGCTTTACTTCTTCTTTTCCGATTTGGATTCCTTTTATTTCTTTGTCTTCTCTGATTGCTGTGGCTAACACTTCCAAAACTATGTTGAATAATAGTGGTGAGAGTGGGCAACCTTGTCTTGTTCCTGATCTTAGTGGAAATGGTTTCAGTTTTTCACCATTGAGGACAATGTTGGCTGTGGGTTTGTCATATATGGCCTTTATTATGTTGAGGAAAGTTCCCTCTATGCCTACTTTCTGCAGGGCTTTTATCATAAATGGGTGTTGAATTTTGTCGAAAGCTTTCTCTGCATCTATTGAGATGATCATATGGTTTTTCTCCTTCAATTTGTTAATATGGTGTATCACATTGATTGATTTGCGTATGTTGAAGAATCCTTGCATTCCTGGGATAAACCCCACTTGATCATGGTGTATGATCCTTTTAATGTGCTGTTGGATTCTGTTTGCGAGTATTTTGTTGAGGATTTTTGCATCTATGTTCATCAGTGATATTGGCCTGTAGTTTTCTTTCTTTGTGACATCTTTGTCTGGTTTTGGTATCAGGGTGATGGTGGCCTCGTAGAATGAGTTTGGGAGTGTTCCTCCTTCTGCAATATTTTGGAAGAGTTTGAGAAGGATAGGTGTTAGCTCTTCTCTAAATGTTTGATAGAATTCACCTGTGAAGCCATCTGGTCCTGGGCTTTTGTTTGTTGGAAGGTTTTTAATCACAGTTTCAATTTCAGTGCTTGTGATTGGTCTGTTCATATTTTCTATTTCTTCCTGGTTCAGTCTCGGCACTTTGTGCATTTCTAAGAATCTGTCCATTTCTTCCAGGTTGTCCATTTTATTGGCGTAGAGTTGCTTGTAGTAATCTCTCATGATCGTTTGTATTTCTGCAGTGTCAGTGGTTACTTCTCCTTTTTCATTTCTAATTCTATTGATTTGAGTCTTCTCCCTTTTTCTCTTGATGAGTCTGGCTAATGGTTTATCAATTTTGTTTATCTTCTCAAAGAACCAGCTTTTAGTTTTATTGATTTTTGCTATTGTTTCCTTCATTTCTTTTTCATTTATTTCTGACCTGATCTTTATGATTTCTTTCCTTCTGCTAGCTTTGGGGTTTTTTTGTTCTTCTTTCTCTAATTGCTTTAGGTGCAAGGTTAGGTTGTTTATTCGAGATGTTTCCTGTTTCTTGAGGTAGGCTTGTATTGCTATAAACTTCCCTCTTAGCACTGCTTTTGCTGCGTCCCATAGGTTTTGGGTCATCGTATCTCCATTGTCATTTGTTTCTAGGTATTTTTTGATTTCCCCTTTGATTTCTTCAGTGATCACTTCGTTATTAAGTAGTGTATTGTGTAGCCTCCATGTGTTTGTATTTTTTACACATCTTTTCCTGTAATTGATATCTAGTCTCATAGCGTTGTGGTCGGAAAAGACACTTGATACGATTTCAATTTTCTTAAATTTACCAAGGCTTGATTTGTGACCCAAGATATGATCTATCCTGGAGAATGTTCCATGCGCACTTGAGAAAAATGTGTATTCTGTTGTTTTTGGGTGGAATGTCCTATAAATATCAATTAAGTCCATCTTGTTTAATGTATCATTTAAAGCTTGTGTTTCCTTATTTATTTTCATTTTGGATGATCTGTCCATTGGTGAAAGTGGGGTGTTAAAGTCCCCTACTATGATTGTGTTGCTGTCAATTTCCCCTTTTATGGCTGTTAGTATTTGCCTTATGTATTGAGGTGCTCCTATGTTGGGTGCATAAATATTTACAATTGTTATACCTTCCTCTTGGATCGATCCCTTGATCATTATATAGTGTCCTTCTTTGTCTCTTATAATATTCTTTATTTTAAAGTCTATTTTGTCTGATATGAGAATTGCTACTCCAGCTTTCTTTTGATTTCCATTTGCATGGAATATCTTTTTCCATCCCCTCACTTTCAGTCTGTATGTGTCTCTAGGTCTGAAGTGGGTCTCTTGTAGACAGCATATATACGGGTCTTGTTTTTGTATCCATTCAGCCAGTCTGTGTCTTTTGGTGGGAGCATTTAATCCATTTACATTCAAGGTAATTATCGATATGTATGTTCCTATTCCCATTTTCTTAAATGTTTTGGGTTTGTTATTGTAGGTGTTTTCCTTCTCTTGTGTTTCTTGCCTAGAGAAGTTCCTTTAGCATTTGTTGTAAAGCTGGTTTGGTGGTGCTGAACTCTCTCAGCTTTTGCTTGTCTGTAAAGGTTTTAATTTCTCCATCACATCTGAATGAGATCCTTGCTGGGTAGAGTAATCTTGGTTGTAGGTTTTTCTCCTTCATCACTTTAAGTATATCCTGCCACTCCCTTCTGGCTTGCAGAGTTTCTGCTGAAAGATCAGATGTTAACCTTATGGGGATTCCCTTGTGTGTAATTTGTTGTTTTTCCCTTGCTGCTTTTAATATGTTTTCTTTATATTTAATTTTTGACAGTTTGATTAATATGTGTCTTGGCGTGTTTCTCCTTGGGTTTATCCTGTATGGGACTGTCTGTGCTTCCTGGACTTGATTAACTATTTCCTTTCCCATATTAGGGAAGTTTTCAACTATAATCTCTTCAAATATTTTCTCAGTCCCTTTCTTTTTCTCTTCTTCTTCTGGGACCCCTATAATTCGAATGTTGGTGCGTTTAATGTTGTCCCAGAGGTCTCTGAGACTGTCCTCAGTTCTTTTCATTCTTTTTTCTTTATCCTGCTCTGCAGTACTTATTTCCACCATTTTATCTTCCAGGTCACTTATCCTTTCTTCTGCCTCAGTTATTCTGCTATTGATCCCGTCTAGAGTATTTTTAATTTCATTTATTGTGTTTTTCATCGTTGCTTGGTTCCTCTTTAGTTCTTCTACGTCCTTGTTAAATGTTTCTTGCATTTTGTCTATTCTATTTCCAAGATTTTGGATCATCCTTACTATCATTATTCTGAATTCTTTTTCAGGTAGACTACCTATTTCCTCTTCATTTGTTAGGTCTGGTGTGTTTTGACCCTGCTCCTTCATCTGCTGTGTGTTTTTCTGTCGTCTCATTTTGCTTATCTTACTGTGTTTGGGGTCTCCTTTTCACAGGCTGCAGGTTCGTAGTGCCCGTTGTTTTTGGTATCTGTCCCCAGTGGCTAAGGTTGGTTCAGTGGGTTGTGTAGGCTTCCTGGTGGAGGGGACTATTGCCTGTGTTCTGGTGGATGAGGTTGAATCTTGTCTTTCTGGTGGGCACGTCCACGTCTGGTGGTGTGTTTTGGGGTGTCTGTGGCCTTATGATTTTAGGCAGCCTCCCTGCTAATGGATGGGGCTGTGTTCCTGTCTTGCTAGTTGTTTGGCATAGGGTGTCCAGCCCTGTATCTTGCTGGTCGTTGAGTGAAGCTGGGTCTTGATGTTGAGATGGAGATCTCTGAGAGATTTTTGCCGTTTGGTATTACGTGGAGCTGGTAGGTCTCTTGTGGACCATTGTCCTGAAGTTGGCTCTCCCGCCTCAGAGGCACAGCCCTGATGCCTGGCTGGAGCACCAAGAGCCTTTCATCCACACAGCTCAGAATATAAGGGAGAAAAAAATAGAAAGAAAAAAAGAGGATAAAATAAAATAAAATAAAGCTATTATAATAAAAAATAAGAAAAAAAAATTATTAAGAGTAAATGTATTCAGAAAAAAATTTTTTTTTTAATTTTTAAAAATAGATTTATTAATTTTTTATAGTAAAAAATAAGAAAAAAATTTTTAAGAAAAAAATTTATTAAGAAAAAAATTTTAATTTTTTAAAATAAAAAATATGAAAAAACTTATTAAATTTTTTAATTTCTAAAAATAGAAAATACGGAAAAAATTATTAAGAAAACATATATTAGGGAAAAAAATTTTTTTTTGAAGTTAAAAAAAAAAAAAAAAAAAAATGGACAGACCTAACCCTAGGACTGATGGTGAAAGCAAAGCTATACAGACAAAATCTCACCCAGAAGCATACACATATACACTCACAAAAAAAGGAAAAGGGGAAATTAATATATCCTGCTCCTAAAGTCCACCTTTTGAATTTGGGATGATTCGTTGTCTATTCAGGTATTCAACAGATGCAGGCACATCAAGTTGTTTGTGGAGCTTTAATCCGCTGCTTCTGAGGCTGCTGGGGGAGATTTCCCTTTCTCTTCTTTGTTCGTACAGCTCCCAGCGTTCAGCTTTGGATTTGGACCCGCCTCTGCATGTACGTCGCCTGAGGGCGTCCGTTCCCCGCCCAGACAGAACGGGATTAAAGGAGCAGCTGCTTCGGGGGCTCTGGGTCACTCAGGCGGGGGGAGGGAGCGGTACGGAGGAGGCGGGGCGAGCCTGCGGCGTCAGAGGCGTCGTGACGTTGCAGCAGCCTGAGGTGCGCCGTGTGTTCTCCCAGGGAAGTTGTCCCCGGATCACGGGACCCTGGCAGTGGCGGGCTGCACAGGCTCCCGGGAGGGGCGGTGTGGAGAGTGACTTGTGCTCGCACACAGGCTTCTTGGTGGCGGCAGCAGCAGCCTTAGCGTTTCCTACCAGTCTCTGGGGTCTGCGCTGATGGCCGCGGCTAGCGCCCGTCTCTGGGGTCCGCGCTGTTAGCCGCGGCTCACGCCCGCCTCTGGAGTTCGTCTAGGCAGCGCTCTGAATCCCCTCTCCTTGTGCGCTGCGAAACAAAGAGGCAAGAAAAAGTCTCTTGCCTCTTCGGCGGCTGCAGACCTCCTCTCCGGCTCCCTCCCGGCTCGCCGCGGCACGCCAACCCCTTCAGGCTGTGTTCACGCCGCCAACCCCAGTCCTCTCCCTGCGATCCGACCGAAGCCCGCGCCTCAGCTCCCAGCCCCGCCTGCCCCAGCGGGTGAGCAGACAAGCCTCTCGGGCTGGTGAGCGCTGCTCGGCGCTGAGCCTCTGTGCGGGAATCTCTCCTTTTTTCCCCTCTGCGCCCCTGTTGCTGTGGGATCCGCGCTGATAGCCGCGGCTCGCACCCGTCTCTGGATTTCGTTTAGGCAGCGCTCTGAATCCCCTCTCCTTGCGCGCCACGAAACAAAGAGGCAAGAAAAAGTCTCTTGCCTCTTCGGCAGCTGCAGACTTTTTCCCGGACTCCCTCCCGGCTAGCACCAAAGCCCGAGCCTCAGCTCCCAGCCCCCGTCCGCCCCAGCGGGTGAGCAGGTAAGCCTCTCGGGCTGGTGAGTGCTGGTTGGCGCCGAGCCTCTGTGCGGGAGTCTCTCCGCTTTGCCCTCCGCACCCCTGTGGCTGCGCTCTCCTCCGCGGCTCCGAAGCTTCCCCCCTCTGCCACCCGCAGTCTCTGCCCGCAAAGGGGCTTCCTAGTGCCTGGAAACCTTTCCTCCTTCACAGCTCCCTCCCACTGGCGCAGGTCCTGTCCCTATTCTTTTGTCTCTGTTATTTCTTTTTTCTTTTACCCTACCCAAGTACGGGGGGATTTTCTTGCCTTTTGGGAGGTCTGACATCTTCTGCCAGCGTTCAGTGGGTGTTCTGTAGGAGCAGTTCCACGTGTAGATGTATTTCTACTGTATCTGTGGGAAGGAAGGTGATCTCCGCGTCTTACTCTTCCGCCATCTTGCCCCTCCACCTCTTCAGTATATTTTTATTTGAGCTGTCTACTAAGGAGTACTGGACAATGAGAATAAAACAATTAATTAGTCAAAATGATCCCTTATATGAAAAATTCAGTGTGCATTAACATAGGAACCCAAACTAATCTAAAGATTCAGTTAAGTTTACCCTAAAAAGACATTTGTGTTGAGGGCTGAAGGAGTTACCCAGATAGAAAGTAGATTGAAGAGAGGTTACAATGAAATAATAATTAAAAGAAAGAAATAATGTGTGAGGAAAGATAATAATGTTCTTGGAGTAGAAAGAACCCTAAAGAGGAAGGTAAGGATGAACAAAATGTAGTGACTGAGGGACAAAATGGCGAGAATCTGATTGAGCTGGGAAGGATTTTGGATCATGTTCTAATTGAATTCAGAAGTCTTTGAAATAATTTAAGCAAGGGAATAATATGAAATTTTCCAGAACCTTGTGTGGAGAAGAGTTGAAAGGAAACATAGCTGATGAAAGAAAAATCATGATACTAGAAATGCGGTTAAGAATTCACCTGCCAGAGGAAAAAAAAAAAGAATTCACCTGTCAATTTGGTCATGCAAAGCACTTAGGTTGTTTTTGATAATTGGAAAAAATTTATGGTTGGGTAAGATTTGTGGCTTCCACATAAACTTGCTAGAAAGTTACAGTGAAATTCTGTCAAATTTTTCTTGAACAAACCATAAACAAAACAACCTGTTCTGAAAACTGTGAAGTCCCAGCACTTTGTCCTTTTTGGTTCTCCCATCATCACTGATATGAAAGTTTCATATGGCCAATGAGACAAAATTCCAGAAACAGGATTCTTTTATCCTCATTGTCTTCAAAAGACAATAAGAAATTCTCTGTCTCTCTCTTTCTGTCCCTGTCTGTTTGTCTAAGATAGACAGATGATAGGTAGATAGATAGATGGATAAATAGATAGATAGATAGATAAAAATCTGCTACGTGGGGATCAAGACGCAGGCAGCATTTGCAAGGGCACAGGATTTAGGCCTCACTAAATTCGTGTATCCTGTTCATAAAAAGGAAGGAACATTTTTCTAAAATATGTTCATAATCCATATATAATAAGCACTTCTAATTTACCTTCTAATTTCTAGCACCCATTGTGATAATTAACAAACCCATTTGTATATTTATCATAGCAATTAATAAAACGTCCTCTTATTTTCTAGATATGGCTTAACAGCACTTGCAGTGGTCTAGTAACTGTATCTGGGGTGAAACTTTGGTGGGATCACACGAGTTTGCCACCACTAGAGAGTTAATTCCTGATTAGGAGAACTGCCAACACCTGAGTGGTAGCCTTAATCAAAAAGTTACATTTTTCCTGCTTAAATATTTTAGGATAAAATACAGATGTTATATTAGCTATACAGCAAAAAAAAAAATACAAAAAATGATTGAAGCTAAGCTAGAGTGGTGGCAGTGGAGATAGAAGGATATTGAGATTTGAACATAGAACGTCCTAAGAATTAAAGTAGAATAACCAACCTGGAGAAGTGAATAGTTGTGGGTAGTGGTGAAGAGAAGTTGATTGTAAAGCAAGACTGTGAGTTTAAGTGAAAGGATATCTGACTTATTATTTAATTGTTTCTGAGGGTTCATTAAAAGGCCAATGATATAATTGATAAAATATATAGAGAGCAAGGAGATGAAGGTGGATCCTAACTTCTCCAAACTCACTAGTGGTCTTAATCCAAAATGCATTTGCTTCCAGGATGGCCAGACTGTCTATCAGAGCCACTTTTGTCAATCTATTAAGAGGAATATATACAGATATTGAAATATGCTTTCAAAATCCTAGATATAAGTAAAATTTCCTGTATAGGTATTGAGTTACAGGTAATCCTCCACTGGAGGATAATGTTACATTTTACTTCATCTTAATTTCCTTGATTTTTTTTCAAGTTAAATGCTTTGACTTGAAATGGTTTTTCTGCGTTCTTGTCAATGACCTCTTTATTTCTAAGTTGATTTATGCGGTTTAAGAAGGAAAATGGAAAGAAACTAAGATAGGTAAATAATATACGTCAATACGGGGTGCTATAAAGGTTTTATTGCCACTTGTTTGAGAGGTGCCCTCATAAAACAGTGTACCATTCCAAATGCACAGAAATAAATCTTTATAGCAGAGTACATGTAAAAACTATCAAGAAATAAAACATGCATGTGTATGTGTGTATACATGTGTGTATTATATATATATTAGAAATTGGATGTAATCTTGCATTTTTACTTCTTTAAAGAAATTTTATTTGCTTTATGCTTAGATTTAATGTTTTGTTGTATGAAGGATATACATTTGTTTCTATTACATTTGACTCAAATTCTCCTTCATTAAAATAATCTTTCATATTAAGTCAATTTATATCATTTAATTCAGATATGATATATATTACACTTCAGACCTTTCCCAAAATGAATTTTGAAATGTATTTAATACTCAGTGATATTTAAAATTAAAATATTTGTATTTTAATACTCAAAATACTCAGTGATATTTTTCAAAGTCTTTTTGTTTGTTTGTTTTTGTATTCAAGATGACTAAACTTTCTTAAACTATGTGATTTGTGGTTACATACTGGCATAGGAAGCACAAGAGAGATTATCCTATGTGGCTGAATAAAGCTTTATTGATTTTTACACATGTAAAAAAGCTGTAGAACTACAAGAAATTCCACTCATATCTCATCTTAGGTTGAACATTGACTATTGTAAAGCCACAGTGCTTAACTATGGATGGAGCTTATAGGCTACAAATGATTCTTTTTAATGAGCTGGAATTTGTGGCTCTGGCTCATGGGTCCTAGGGAAATGAGTATAAATTTTACACAGATGAATAAAGCAGGAAATGTCATTGATTTGAAGTAAACCACAGCTAACCCTCCGTAATCAATTCTAAAAACACTGTATTTTGTTATTTTGAATATGTACTTCGTTGTTTTCTGGATGAGAGAAAATGAACAACTCTAAGATGAACAGTATCATTTGGCTTATAATAAGATTGCTGCTGCAGAGTTTTGAGGTTTTAATTTGGTTGATGAGATTAGAAAGAAAAGGGATTACTTTTTCTTTTTTTTTTAATTCAGAGTAGATGATATATGGCACTAGAATCCTGGACAGTTTCTAGTCTTTGAATGCCTGAAAGGCAGAGACTGTATTTTATTCATTTTTATTTTCCTAAGATCTAATAAGTAAGTGATTATTCAAGTTAAAACAATTCTTTAGGTCTCTGTACTTTTAAAATGTATATCCATACTTATAGTATTATCTTTTATTTCCTCTATCACTAAGGGAAAAAAAAAGTTTCCCTCCCTTGATATGTACCTTTTTCTTTTCTGTTACATATTAATTCTCATTATTAATTATATTCTTTGCTCTTTTTCTCTTTTACCACAAATACTAATCCTTTAGCTTTTTGTTTCCTTCTGATTTCTTCCAAACCATAGACTTGATAATCTCTTTAAATACAGCCAATATTTCATGGCTCATTGTGTGCCTTTTGGTATTCTATTATTATAGGACAAAAAAGATCATTTAAAAATTATTTCTCATGATTCTAAGTTGACCGATTGATTATTCTGCTTCACTTGGCATTGGCTGGCTACTGAGATGAATGAAAAGTCCAAAATATCCTCTTTCTCTTAGCTGCTGATGGTGCTAGGCACAACCTAGAAGTTCAGGTGGGGTTGTAGACCTTGGTTATCTTCCATGTGGGCCTCTCCAAACAGCTGTTTTGGCTTTATTTTAGCATTGATTCCAAGAATGTATGCTCCAAAAGAACTAGCCCCAATGTGCATGTGGTTGTCAAGTCTGCATGAATCATATTTGGTAGTGTTTCATTGGCCAAAGTTAATCATGTTCCAAATCCTCAATCAATGTGGAAGTATGAATACTGGAGGGTGGTTCATTGGGGAACCCAAAATAAGAGTCTATCACAGTCTGGGATTTGGAGATAAAAGTTTTATCTAATACAGATTGATAGTTTCTTTAATAGTTTGAAATCGACAGCTGAGAAAAAATGATTTAAAAAAACATATAAATAGAAAGAACATATAAATAGAAAAAAATGATTTTAAAAAACATGTATAGAAAGACAATATCTCTTCTTTAGAGATATGTTATGAATCCTCTGTTCACTGTATGATTCGTAAGAGAAATACTGTTCAAATGCCAACATTTGAAGTCAAGGTTTCTTAGACCAAATATCTTTCAGTAAAGAAAATAATGTTTAAGCTTTAAGCATTAATGTATAAATTTAAGAAATGAGGGAAATGGGATGAACATTTTTGAGCATCTACTATGCACCATATACCTCACTAATGTCATATCATTTAATTATCATAGCATTTTTTGAGAAGAAAGTATTAATTTCCCAATTTTATTGAGAGACAATTAAGACTCAGAAGAGTAACCATCCTGTACTTCATAAGAATAGTAGATAATAGACTCAGGATTTTGTCAGTATTCAAACTCCATGTTCCTGCTACTACACCATGTTGCCAGAAAGAAGAAATACATGTAGTTGAGCCTTCAAAAGAACGAACATTTGAAATACAAGTAAACGTAGTAAAATTCTAGGAGGAGTCCTGCATGCATCTGTCAAACCCACCACTGTCCTTTACTGGAAGCATGTTTGCTCAGGTTTGCTCTCAACTTTTTGACTTCCTATATAATCTCAGGTGACAATAGTACAGGTTCTAAAAAGACATGAGCTAATTTACAGTCAAACTCATTTTTGTTAGGACAGCTAAAGCACACGCTTTTTTCCTCTATGCCTTCTTAATTCTTAGTTATGTTGATTTACAGTCCGGTATTGCCAGATGTAGTATTTTACTGCTTAATGAAAGTTTTTAACTACTTGCTATAGTAAATTCAGACTAAGACCAAAAATAAGATAAAATAAAATGATGAAAGGGCAAAAGAATAACTCAAAGGAATAATATCATCGAGATTCCAACTTATCTCCCTTATGGGGTTTCAGGGTTACAGACATTACCTTTAAATCAAACACACTAACTTCATTTCTGTCACATGACAATATCTCCTCATCTTATGTGTTTTACGTGGTTGAGAATAAGAAATTTAAATGAATTCCGAAGTGTCTCATCTCTTCTAACCCTTAAAAGCAGCATTTAGTGCTTCAAAGAAGAAATTAAACTCTTGATAAAGTAGTTATTCAAGATAGTTTTTTTACTTTGATGAGGCCATACTTCCTTGAAGAGACATCTTCAAACTAAAAGTTCCAGTAGTGAAATAACACCAGAACTTAGAATATAAATGGTTTTAAAGGCTTTATCAAGGAAATCCCAGATAATGTGGAACTAGTCTCAAATATGGTCTTCGGATAAGTTTCATTTGGCCACATTCCAGCTGATAAGGTAGAAATTCTACTGACCTGAGCAATGAAATTATCATCTATGAATAGGATTTTAAAACAAACAAAAAATCAACTCTACTCAGATTTTGTTAATATGAAAACATTCTGTTGATTAGTTGCCTGATTAAATATTATTCCATGCTGGTAGCATTTTTCTGAGTGAAAAGAAGAGGGTTCCATTCTTATAGTATTGTTTTAATTCTCTCCTGAGACGCTATCTTTTAAAGGGAAAGGGGAGAATGGAAAGGGAGTTGTTAAACAGGAAAGAAATGTGATCTTAGTCACTCTCTGAATTTGTGTCCTGGCTGCATTAATGCACCCTAAGGTGATAAAATTTATTTGAACAGGGCTAGCTTTGTAGTGCTCTCTGCTGTCTAGATAAAATAACAGCAATGCTTTGACTATATAATCCTATGTTAGTAGTTCTAAATCTTTAGGTAGTCTCTCCTTTTTTATTTTTCCCTTGTGAGAGAATAATAAATGAGTATGAGTACTAGAAATATAATATTAAATGGCCTTAAATATGACTGGCTGTAATATATTTGGATATAGTAGTTGTAAATGTTAAGCTCAGTAAAATTTACTGGGAAAACCAATAGAAATGTATTAGAAGTAAATCAGAAAAACTTTGCACATTAATAAACATAAGCTTAATTTATTTACTGTGAAAAAGCATCTGGGAATGCTGAAAGAATCGGACAAGAAGGATAGGAAGAGGTAAAGCATTGAAAAGGATGTTTACCTCCTCATATATACTAGAATCAACGTTCAACTTGTAGGCACGATTATCCTTAGATTTTCAAAGTACTTACAAGAAGAGATCTTTATTCTAGTCCCTAGTAATTTACACATGTCTAAGTGGCTTATACATAGGATGTTTTATATCCACTAAACTGTGAGACTTCAAAAATCTTAAAGTTCTTTCAAAATAGAAAAAGAAGTATTTTTTTAATGTCAAAAGGTACTTGAAAGAGATTTGGAATGTCGAAATTTAGAAAAGCAGACGTCAGTTCTCTTTTTCCTTTTATAGAGAATTTAATCCAATTAATCATTTTTCTGTAAAAAAGCAAATCCCAGGTGCAGCAATGAGCTGCTGCAACCAGTAGCTTTCCTAAAACACATCTGGCAGTAAGAGGAGAGCTACAATGTGAAGAGATATACATAAGATGGCACTGTTAATTTTATTTCATCCATTATAAAAGAACTGAGCTATATGATTGCCAATGAAGATATGTATACTCCATATCAAGTTTCTCCCCTGAGGGAAATTAATAAATGCAGTAATGCTCTTGCCTTTACAAGGGTCCCAGGAGTACATTATGGGCACTTAGAGGCAATACTAAGTGGTTGAAAGCTAGATTTCTTTTTAAAGGGGGCTTCAATGGACTCTGAGCCATATGAGTTTTAAAACAAAATTAGAAAGGTTGTTAAACAATTTACTGCTGCTAATAGCAAATAATGGCACAATTTATTATACTATTTACCTATTATCTGGCATTGAATACCTCTGACAACCAAGGAAGTGAGATATTTTTTAGAGTGGTCTTGAGGTAGTAAAGGACCAATGTGTGCTTGAAGACCACATTGTTCCAAATTTTCTAATTCTGTATTTAATGTTTAGAAAGTGTATAGGTGGCACCATTCTGGTCCCTGGGAAAAGACACTGTGTTGAAAAAATACATGTGATGAAAAATATAAGAAATATATATGTAGTATGCATTATATCCCATTGTCAATGAGAAGGAAATTTCTCTTTTGTATTTCCAAAGTAGAACTGAGCTGGATAGATCAAAATAAGGAGTAAATAGAAAGGAGTCACCAAATGAAAGTATACCTTGTGTGTATAATTATTGTTAATATTTGACCCCTGACATCTGAACTTTAACTTGTTCTTATTCTTGTGGCATATCCATCCTGGGACATAATTAAATTCTATTGGGTATTGAATTTGGATCTGTCATGACAGAGACAGGACCTATGCACAAATTTTGTTAAAGCACATTAATAATATTAGTAAATATCAGATCTAATTCTTATTCTGTGAAGACCTATCCCAAATGATAAATATAGACAAATTTAATCAAAAAGTATCTTCTAAAGTAAGGATTTTCAATGGTTGCAAACTGGAATTGGTAGAATCAGATGAATGCCAACTAAAGCAAAAGATTTCCAACATTACACTAAGTGCACTATTCAATGAGTGGAGTGTAGATTGAGTTACATAAAATTTTGTTTAAGTGTTTCTTTAAATTGCCCACCTGATATCAACGTCCTGTTTCTTTTAAATTGCACAGCATTTCAAAGCAAAACAAGAATGAAAGAATGAGAAACAAAGAAAGTTGAGTAGGTATGTCTATCTCTATATATCTATGCTAGATGCATTTCATTGCTACATTTTAGTTCACTGTAAAACCCACGGAAAACATAAGGGATTCATCAAACCTTGCTCACATTCCATTCTGATGGTTCCTCTAGGCAGTCTGTTCTTCTGTTGAAAATGATAACTTCCTTATGTTTGGGTTGCCTGCAAAGAACAGGCTTGGAAAACAGACTCCTATAAATAATCTGTGGACTCAATAAAATCCATTTAACTTTATAAAGTATAATTTGCAGAAAGTGAAAAAAATGACTCTCTACTCAGTGCCCAGATTTGGATTTCTAATAACATTCTCCAGTAGAAGGAAATGGTTGATTATTGGGCTGGGACAGGTATCATGTAAGATGAGCCTGCAACATCTTGTAGTGCCAGAAAATAGGGAAATGCTCAAACACACACTCACACACATACACACACACACTGTGTCAAAGGATCATGGGAGCGAACTGAAAGGGCTTCCAATGACCAAGCTGGAACAATTTGAGCAACAAAATAAATAATGTAACATTGGATTATCACCCAAGGTATAAAATAAATATCTACGAGTCCATAATAATATAAATAAATCATTGAATAAATAAATGGGGAAAATAGATACATCTCCTGTGCAGACTTCCCAATAATTCTGGTAGATATTTCCTATGCAAAAAGTGGAGCATAACTCCCCACTCTCTATGTGTGGGCTACACATCCTTCCAAAGAGTATAATATGGAAGGGGGAGAGGAATAACTATTCAGGGAAGAAACCTGAGGTGACTAAGGCCAACAATAACACTGGCAAATGATGCTGATAGAATATACCCTTGGTATGATAAGGTGAGACTATCACTGTACCTCAGTAGTTTTTCTCCCAATAACTCCAGTATAATCATGAGAAAAACATCAGACAAATACCAATTGAGGTATATTCTATAAAATATCTAAGACTCCTCAATATTGCCAAGGTCATTATAAACAAGGGAAGTTTTCAGAGTCTAGAGGACCCTAAGAAGACATAATAATGACATGTATTATGTATTTTGTATGAGATCCTGGAACCAGAAAAGAGCATGAGGGAAAAACTAAGCAAATCTGAATAAAAAATGACTTTAGTTAATAACAGGGACTTCCCTGGTGGTGCAGTGGTTAAGAATCCACCTGCTAATGCAGGGGACACGGGTTCGAGCCCTGGTCTGGGAAGATCCCACATGCCACGGAGCAACTAAGCCCATGCACCACAACTACTGAGCCTGCGCTCTAGAGCCTGCGAGCCACACTACTAAGCCTGCATGCCACAACTACTGAAGCCTGTGTACCTAGAGCCAGTGCTCTGCAACAAGAGAAGCCACCGCAATGAGAAGCCCACGCACTGCAACAAAAAGCAGCCCCTGCTCGCCACAACTAGAGAAAGCCCGTGTGCATCAACGAAGACCCAACACAGCCAAAAATAAATAAATAAGTAAATAAATAAATATATTAAAAAATAATAATTTTAAAAATCAACTCGTTAGTTGTGACAAATGTACCATACTAATGTAAGATTTTAACAAGGAAAGTAAGTGAGGGGTAATGAAAATTGTCCTATCTTAATGACTTTTTTGTAAATCTAAAACTACTGTAAAATAAAGTTATTAAAATTTTAAAGCACAAATTGAGATTGTATCAGACTTAATTTGCTTGTTAATGAGGGATCCACAAGGTGGTAAGTTTGTTTCAAAGAGAAAGATGAAAGTATTTATAGTCACTGAAAGAAGTAAGTTTGAATAAGATTTCTAAATTAGATTAAAACTGGTACATGTTCTTCAAAGCAATAGAAGTACAAATTTGGGGAGTTATTTTTTCTATAAATTATTTGCATTTTTACTGAATGAAATTGTACAAGAATTGTTTGCATTGCAATTGTTTTTCTACAGGTTAACATCTTTCTTTACAGAGTTGTTAAATACCTAATCAGTAGAAAATGACAAGTCAAATAAAGGGACATACCTAGAGAGTTACATAAAGGATGGAAAGTGATCTCTTTGCCTATTTTTAAGTTTTGATAATTTTTCATTATAGTTTGTTTGACTTGGTTGCATACACAGAAATGATGTTATATAGCCAATATCTTGCCTGTATCATTATGTCTTACAATGCAGTTTTTGGAAAACACACAGAAATTATTTCAGTTTTATTTTTTTAATGGCATAAAACAATAAGCATTTATTTCTTGCTTATGCATCTGTAGGTTGGTTGGGTTTTAGCTTATTTAAGCTAGACTTGAGTGGGCTTGTTGCCAGTCATGGATCAAATTTAAGTCAGTTCCATATGTCTCTTATTCCTGGATCACCAAAGTACCTAAAGCAGGTTTGTCTCATTGATGAGGTCAGATGGTCCTAGAGGATGAGCAGAATCACACAAGGCTTCTTAATGCCTATGCTCAGAACTGGCATCTATCATTTCTGAACATATTCCACAATGACAAAAGCAATGACCAAGCTCAAGTGGGTATAGGATATACCCTTCTCGTGAAGATCAGAATTTGGGAGAAATAAACTTTAAATGAACAATAATAGAATGTACTATAATACTGTATTAGAACTTTGAGTGTAACACACATTTCCAATGGCAAAGTTTTTATTTCACAATTTTATTAGACTTTTTTCTCCAGAGCATGAGTCATCAGTTTTCTTTTTAAGCCTTTAAAACAAGGTGGTGTCATTCCAGAAACAAGAAAAGTGTATTCTACACATGAATTTCGTTTTTTAGTTTAGTTACTAAAATAAAGAAATGAGAACATTATTCATTAACACTGTCTTCCTTTAACCTTAACCTTGAAATAAAAATTGCTCCTCAAGAAAATATAAATTTTTCATGAAAATGTATTGTTTAGAAAACCCCAGCATTACCTGAGGAAGCATTGGTAGTTACTAATAAGTTTGTGTAGAAGGATACCATGCATAATTCTGTAGAACACAGATAGTTATATGTAACAATTCGACTAATTATTCATTTAGTTGCTTATGGGTACACTTTAGTTTCTTGTGCAATTTTTATGCCTGTTAGGTGATAGTAGGATCAAATCTTAAACTCATTTGGAAAGGTGCTGTGACTGAAAGGTCAGCTTTAAAATCCATGAAAATTTGGCAGTTCTAATAATAACTGGAGAAACAATTTGTAGATTACTGAATTTTATGAATTTTTTAACATGTAGAAGAAAACATGATTAAAAGAATAAAGTGATTAAAGGAACCACATGGAATGACATAATTTCATTTAATGGCAGGCATAATTTCCTTTCAGTTTTACAGTTCAAAATACATTAGTTATTGTCTGGAAAATTGAACGAACTGGAATAAACTAAGACCTATATCACTGCTGAGTTTTTCAAGTCGATCTTTGTAAAAGAATAAGACCAATAGCTCTATTATGATAAGTTTTGTGGATGTGGAAAATTGAAATGTATATTCTTATCTTAACAATAAAAAATAGACTATTGTCATCGTTTTCTATTTGCTAAGGAATTTACCAACTTGGAGATATCATTCACATTCCTATGTACCTCTTAGTACCTAGTTTAGACTGGTAAATTTCTGGGTGCTCAAAACATATTCTCTGTTTATCTAATTAATAAATAGGTAAACATATAGCCATTGGGTCATAAACTTATCTCTTTAACTTGTTCGGGCAACTCTGTACAGTGGTCATTTAGAAAAAAATTCCCTTGGCCCTTACAGGGGAGGTAGTATTTAACGTTGTCTTTGCTGGTGTCATGTATAAGGAGAATCAATTTGGGGTACTGACAGGTCAATATTAAAATGTAATTACTACCTACGTATATGCAGTATATTTTTCTTTGGCCATCTTAATTTTATTTGTTTAAATTGTGTTTTTCTTATAAATAATCAAGGGAAAATTATTTGATTCTGAAATGGATAAATCAATTAATGATTGTCTCAGTATTTATGCATGTTAGACTCACTAGCCAATGCCAATCAGTTCTGAGAAACTATTAATTACCTCATTTTGACTATATTAAAGGACAGTGTCTATTTGCTCTATGAGCATGAAAAATCAGCAATCCCCAGGTTTACTGATACAAATTATAATGATATATCTATTGCAAGGGGCTTTCTAATTATCTTCTGATTAGGCAGGATATGCAGTTTTAGGGGGAACTGTAATATCTTATATAATAAAAAATATAAAAATATCCTCAAAGTAATTGCTCCTCTGGAATGGGGGAAAAGGTGGCTTCCTTTCAACCCATGTTCCAATCTGACAAACAAGTAGGGGTATTCATGCAACTGATGAAAATGCAAAATAGTTGTTTAAATTGCAAAACATATTTTTTTCATTGTGAGCATGCTTAGGTTTTGACTGATTCCTGTGTTCAAAGCCCCTTTCATAAAATAATCATGACTGTTTGCCTGTTCCAACACTATTCTTTCACTTCTAAGCTTGCATTTCATAGAGTATGCACACAAAACTGTCTGAAGTGGTTTTAAAACTCTAGTTCTACATGCTTTGTATAGTCCAATATAAAAATTCTGATATTTCTCCCTGAAAGTAATGATTTCCATGTTTCTTTATTTTGAGTTTGGTATTTGGAAATCACTACATTAATATCTGTTTCTTGATGTTCTTTCCCTTAAACTTCTGACCTTCCAACCCTGCAACTAAAATATTGAGTCTGGAATCTGACAACCTCATAGGTATGTTGGGCATTTCATAGAATAACAAGGTGCCTGACACCTGATAGAGTTCAAAATTATTTCTTGAATTCGATTGAGATGTAGAATTTGAAAGCGTTGAAGTTCAAAAATAAAACTGAAGTCTTGTTTAAAGCATGGATTATCTTTCTAAATGCAAGCAGATAGTAAATTTTTGCTTGAATTCCTCTGATACAAAGAACTTGTTCTTTTTGATTAGCCTTTCATTGTATTAGAATATACAGTCTCTAATTTTTGGAGACATCCTCTGATCTCCCATAGAGTGGCTTGTCCAATAGCATGGAGTCATGACCTGTTAATCAGAGGCTTTCTTCTCACCTTGGTTGAGCACCCACTCCCCACATCCTCTCTGTTTTCTCCTTAGGAAATTTCAGGGAAATGGAATAACGTTTTCTTATTTAGGGAACAAGCATTGAACATTTACTATATAACAGGGAGGCATCATGCTTCTACCAGAAAAATAGGATAAAGTAAGTCCTTAAACTCAAGCTTGCAAAATGTAGGTGAAACAAATAACTAAATTGATTATTTTAGTTTGGCACAAGGTTGAAAGTGCCATATTAAGGGTTACCATATAATCCAATAAATAATCTAGGTGGATAAACCCAACTCCGGTTCACAGAAGGCTTTGAGAGGGTAGATGTTTAAGCAGAGTCTTTAAGGACCAGAACTGGTTGCAAATTGAAGGAAGGGGAATTAAGTTTTAAAATATAACAGTGGCATGGGCAAACCCACAGATCTGTAAAGAGCATGGCTCATTATGGGGCATGGAATTAACTCTGAATAGCTGGTTTAAAGTAATTAAGGAGGAAGAGAACTGCGGGAGAAGAGGCTGAAAAAGAGGGCTGAGAAGGGATCCTGAAGGATCTATATATTATGCTGGTTAAACAAAAAGTAGTAATTGAACAGTTTTAAAGATAATCCTGGTAATAACTGATGAGGGCCAGAAAAAAAGGTAGCAACAGTTAGGTTCAACAAACAAACATACAAAGAAAAACATAGAGATAATCTAGAAAATATTTAGCAAATACAGTGAGGAAGACCTGAAAAATTCAAATCTGAATAAACAAAGATAAGAGCCTAAATTAGCAAACTTCTTGACTTCTAGCTTAAGTGACATGGGGAATGGTGTTGTTAATTTTCTGTGTAAGGAAAGCAAGAAGAGGAAATAAACCATGAGTGGTATTAAGGGTGAGTTCAGTTTAGTACATTTCCATTTGAGAGCCTGCTAGGTCATCTAATTCATAAGGAAGGGATTGTATTTAGAGGAGCTTAAACAAATACATAATATGAAACCAAAGGAGTCTTTTGAACTGAAGAGTTATGTGATGAAATTTCTGATATAGAATGAAAAAGTTAGCATAAATAGTGTAGGATTATCATCAGAAATTCTCATTACTCTGAGGCATTGCATTATTTAAAATACAGGAGAAAGTTAAAACATATATGTAGCTAGAGCTCAGGTCTTCTTTATCAAATTCTGCCTGTTCTCCCAGTACTGCCTCCAGTCAGGCAGGTTCTCTCTCTTTTATGGTTGTCATTGTATCCCCAGCACACTTTGCTGTTCTGTTTAGAATGCTCTCTTCTTCTTTATACTTTATGCAGATTTTATTTATTTATGAGCTCAACTCAGGTCTTATCATAACTACGATAGCTCATTATTTATTTACATTGTCATGTAATGGCTTTATGAATTTAAATCTCATTTTACCAACTAAGATCTTAAGCAAAAGGGACTTTCTTAAATATCTTTGTATCCTCTTTAATGACTTCATAGGTATAAACATTTAGTAAGTCTCAGTAAATACTTGCTGATTAAAATAAATATTGGACTGTTTGCCTAGAAATAAAAACTTAATAAATATAGAGGAAGGAGATCTCTCCCAGGATGAACAATTTTATCTCACAAATTTGATTATAACTTGGGAGTACATGCAAATCTTTATGAAAGGATGCAAGGTACTTTGCTAATCATTTAGAAAATTGTTGCTTGACTTTAAATTGTTTTCTATAGACATGAGAGAATCAATGCAGCTCCCAGAGAGGCTGACAAGGTAGTAATGAGAACAAGAATACACAGGACACCTCAGTTTTTTTTTGTATTCCAAAAGATACTCTCCTTCAAGAGTAGCACTAAAGGAGATATGCAAAATGGAAGGTCCAGTGACATGCTCCTGAGAAGAGTGATTGCCCACCTTTTATAAATTTGTCTCATTCCACTCAGTATTTTATGAGTCAGGCTAGGAAGGGAGATACAGTTTCCTTTCTTTACATGAGAAGATGAATCTTGCTGTGGTTTGCCCAAAGTCACAAACCATTGGAAGAAATCTCAAAAGTGCTGTTGTCTCCAATAAATGACATATTTGTGCCTCAAAAGGAGGTATATTTAGTAATACAAGAATAAAAAGCATACCTGTTGTAATTAGATAATCCAAATGATTAGCAACACCAAAAAAACTGGCTTCTTTTTAAAAATAAATGTGTTTCTAAAGCTAGAATCATTTTTGCCTAGATTGTGCCTGAAGAGCATTTTTCATAATCCAAATTATGAAGTACTAAAAACTAAGAGAATATAATGGAAATGCAGACAGACCTTTAAAGTAAATGGTACAGTTTTCAAGACTATGTCACTAGTTAAAGAGTTAAAGAGTAACCAAAGGTCTCTTAAAATGTGTGAATATATTGATAATCAATATTTAATAATTTATACATGTGAATACTAAACTGGAAGACATAACTAGAATAAAATGATTGAAAAATCAGATGAACTTGGATTTTAATACACAGTGCAAATAACTAGCCATATATGATATTTTACATTGTTGCTTTCTTTTATTATAATTATTGTTTCTTGTATCATCCTAAAGCAAAACATATACATTTACTCTTTCAGTACTTTTCTTTGAATCAGCCATAACCATAACAGATTGGAAGGATTACACAAACCTGTTAAAGTGAAGACAGAATTACCTAAGGGGAAAGTATTTTCCAAAATGCTATTTGAACAAAAGTATAATGAAAAACAATGATAGATGTAATTTTTAATTTTTTATCACATAGAAACTTTATCTTTGACACTGCATTTCCTTTGGACTCAATAAATAAATAATCAAAACATAATGAACCAATAAGAAAGTAGGCATTTCTTAAAAGACCACATTTTAAGATATTTATATCTGCTATAGATTTAATGTATAATCAGAGAAAACCATGATGATTATAGCAAATGGTGATTAAATTATATTGAATGAAAAAATCAGCAATGAAGGTTTGTGGAAGATCAGATTTTATTAGCAGTTATTTCCATATGAACTGAGATATGACAGGATTATTACATGAAGCTTGCTTTTTAAAATCTTCATTTCATATGATTTTACTGATGATCTAATTTATAGCCCAATTAGTCAATTTTTCAAATACCGTAAGTTAAGACATGTCATGAGAGTCCATTTTATATACCCATCCCTCATACACTCTTAATTTTGTTCCATTTAACATTTACCAATTTGTTCTGAACTTGTTCAGCAAGTTAGAGATCTTCTAAGATATCCAAATGCTGTGGTAGCATCAAAACAAGGGAAACATTTTAAGTGGTCAAAAGATAATGTGGAAGGGTAAAGTATTCTCCATAAGGAAGAGTAGGCTATGATGCTAAACACTTTTGTAAACATAAACTATTCAACATCATAAAAATATATGTTTATAATAACTTCTTTAGTGAGAAAATGTTTGCAAAGTAAACAATGAAACACTTTATGTTTCTTAATTACCATAGGCAGAGTCCATCATTCTTAAAAAATGTTTTGTTATTGATAAATGTTGGGAATATTAATATTCGTTTTGGGTGGATTATAATTTGGGGAGGATAAATTTTTTTTAATTCTAAATTGTCTTCTATGTCTGGCTCAATGTTTCATAAAAGTATTTGGTGATGGTTGCTGAGATTAAAAGAAATATATTAGAGTACTTCTAAATTCACTCAAATTTACTCACATTGAAATTATCAAAAATGTTTATAGAATTAATTAATATTTGTAAATAAATATTATTTTCATATGATAATTGCAGTGAGGGATACAAGTAGTTGGGATCTTAATGCTCCAGTTTCAGATATGACAATTATATAAATATTATATAGTATATTTTTGGGGATTAGGGCAGGCTACCTCAAAATATGCCACAATGGCATATTGATTGTTTTGATTTGAGGTTGTTTGAGAAGCAGCCGATGCAAGAAAGAAACTGACTGTACTCTCCCCCTGAAAGCAGGAAATAAATCTGCCATGTGAAAGGTGCCCTCCCTGCATCTGGAGGTGGAAAGACACCCTACTTGGCAGGGATAGGGAATTCAGGGCCAAGAAGCCTACGTAAACAAATCTTGTTACTACTTTAACTTACCACCCCAAACCCAAACTCTGTTTAGATTCTTCAATGATTAAGCACCCAAAGCCTAAGTTTCTTTGTCCTGTCAATTCCTCAGAAATTTATTGTTTGTCTAAAAAGTATGAAAGCTGTCAGCTTTGGCCACTTTTTAGGTCCCATTTCTATGTGACTTCCCTGTACATGAATTAAATGTGTTTTTCTCCGGTTAATCTGTCCTGTGTCAATTTTATTATTACTCCAGCCACAAGAACTCAAGAGTGGTAGAGGGAAATACTTCCCACTCCATGACAATATAGTTTGGAGCTGTCTCTAAAATGTAGAGAAAATTTGGATATTTGGAGTAAAGAGAACATATTTGACAGCGATACTAGTAAAAGGAAGGCAATGCGATTTTAAAAATGCATACACAACAAAGGAATGGAAAGATATATTTGGCTAACAGTGAGCATAAAATGTGTCTGGAACAGATCATTCATGTAGGAGATCCATCAGAAGTAAGATGGTTTGTGGCCAGATTATTGTGATCCATGAAAGCTAAATTGTATATCTTTGACTTCATCCAGAAGGGTTTGGGAGTCATGGAAAGTGAGGTCTAATGTAGGTTGGTATACCTGGTGGTTAGCACAATATTGTTTACTTTTGTGAGAACAGTTAAAATGGTATAAGAGAAGCTAAGGAATTAAGGACAATGTGGTATAAGTGCCTGACATTAAGCTTTTGATTTCAGAGGCATCAATTTCAAAGATATACATATCCTAATAAACGTATTGCCAACTGTATGACACAGCTACAAACAGAACAACCAGAGGAGAAATCAGGCCATCCCCCACCCATGAAGTTTCCTCTTTATGTAAGCCCTGGGTAACCTAGATAACTGACTGCTTGAGTAACCTGGCAACTCTCTTCTCATGCTCTAATTCTCATGGTTATACTTTGAAATAGCCAATAAGAGTGAATCTGAAACCCTAGACACCCCACCCTCAACCCTAATAAAAGCAGAGCTCCAGGTCTGAGGGAAGTATCTGTAGCTATTCCCCAGGAGTAACAGGGACCAGGCCAGGGGAGTGCCTCAGGCATTCCTAGTATCATTATCAAAAGGCTGGGACCTACAGGACATGTAGACACATAGGCTGTGATTAGGTAAATGCAATCATTGTATTCTACTGCTTCCAAAGTTTAGAAATGAAATGCAAGAAAAGGTATTTAGAGGCACAATGACAGCAAGGCAAATGTCGTGACTGCTTACATTAACATTTTAATTTAGGGGTATGACCCCTAAACGATCCTTTTAATGATCAAAAGGAAATTAACAATGTCAGATGCAGATTGGGTCACTCTATCATTTAATATCTAAGGAAGATAAACTCAAACCCAATACCATATCTTGTATAAAATACAAGGTAAATTCTCCCAATTTATGTTCTCATGTCACCTCTGGCAGAGTTCCTGCTTCCATTGGTTAAGTGTATGGAGATCTCATTATCTTGAAACTGCTGCTTCTATTCCTGGACCTTTTCTTGCTTACAAAAGACAAAGTGCTTATTTATGGCCTTTGTGCACTTAGAACACTGTCAGTGCATTTTGAAACCTATGGCTTGCAGCAATACAAATACCTTAAATTTGAATATTTCATATCCCAACTTTTAAAAAGACAAAATTTGGTCTCCTGTCTCTTCATACTTCTCCATTATCTGCCCCACTACTTTTTTCTCTTCTTCCTATATTATGATAATTCCTATATTATCAGATAAAAAACAAACCAAAAAGAGAACATGAATAAATTCCCAACATTTTCTGTTTAAACAGGCAGAAACTTAAGCCCTCTTGTAGTTTTGGTGTCTTCTATGAAGTTCTAGTCTTTGATCTGAAGCCTATCTACGTTTTCATACACAAATACGTTTGTTTTATAAACAAAGATAATTCTTTCTAAGAGGAATCTGATACCAGGGGAAATATCAACTACCAAATTCCTAGAATGATTCTTTTTACCCCTAATTTTAGCCAGCCCTTGATGTTAAATTATTTTCCTCTCTCTTGGATTTTCAAGTGTCAGATCTCACAAACAGAGGCACTCAGTTGGTCAAGTGATCCCTAATTCCCTTGTCCTCAAAGCAATTCTTACTTTTCACATTTAAGTGCAATTATTTGTTTACGTGTTTTATTCCCTGACCAGACTGAAAACTACTTAAGTTCAGGAATCCAGTAATATTCAGCCATTAATGTAATGAGCATCAAAGGATCAACAGCTCAATGAATGGGTACACAAAGCATGTCATGAAAGGGAAGGAAAGGCAGAAGTGATGTTGTGGCCCCATGACCATCCCCTCTTTAGAAAGTGGATTGAATGTGTCTTTCTCTTTCTATATATTACATGTCATGTATTATAGGAAGTGATTTACATAAATCCCTGCCTCGTCTCTTGAATCTGAGTAATTTTACAACTTCCCTGACTCAGCAGTTTCCTCCCTCTCTCTGGCTCTAATATCCCGTTAAAACTCTAAGCAGTCTCCTGCTCTTCCCTTATTTGATTCCCTAATTTGTGATTGGTCTTTTAAGATATAGATTGTAATATATTGTTGTAATACACGCAGCAGGATTTTGGAGAAAAAGGACACCACAATTAGAAGCAGGTAGTTAATGTGAATTCAACTCGATACTCTTGAAAAAGAGAAAGAAAAAAAGAATGCGTATGTAGTGTCATAGACCCTATTTGACTCTTCATTAAGTGAATTTATACCCCAGTGAATGATGAGATGGGATCTCTGGTTCTCCTACTTCATCAGTTGTCATAGTCACCTTCCACCTCCCTGATATCAGCGTTTCTCCAAATTAAGTGTAATTATGTTGTTAATCTAATGTTTAAGAAAAGCTCTTTTCTCTAGGGCATGTAACCAGTGAATCACAGGGTACAGAGCAGATGGGCATTTATTATATTGGTTGTTAAAAGTTTGTATTTATTTTGCATGAAGTGTTGAATAATTTAAAATGGATTTTAGATAAATACCTAGATATAAGGCAACTATCACATGGCATTGCCAAATAAAGAAATAGTAATTAGATACAACAATAAGGAAAAAACTGCCTGTGTTGGTATCAGACATGGCTTTCCTGAGGGATTTTCAAGTATGATTCAAACTAAACACAATTTTTTGCTCTGTGTACTGAATTTCTCACAGAATGTCTAGGATAAGTATACTCTTCAGTGTAACACTTTATATTCCTCAAAGCTTTTCTAAAGTCAATCACTTTGTAGCCCTATGATAAAATATAGTTGTATATATCGTGTGTATGCCCACATAGGGATGGAGATGGATTTAATAACTATTTAATTTTTTAAAACAAAAACCATTGTGAGTCAAAATCGCAAACATCTAAAACAAAAAATATCTAGAGCAAGATTATCTTCCTACGTGTGTGTGTGTGTGTGTGTGTGTGTGTGTGTGTGTGTTTCCCCTAGTGATTCGATATCCATGCCTGTGAAGCACACTGACTTAGGGAATGCTTCTGATTTTGGTGGCAAGATGTGAGAGAGGGGAGGGATTACTGAATTCTATGAAAAATAAAACCATGTTTTAAAGGAACACCAAGCTGTTTGGAGTGTAATAGATCTGAAACCTACAACTGTTTATGAAGAGAAAGGAAGCAGTAGCTAGGTGCAGCAGCTACCTCATTACCATACTCTAGCCTGCTGTAATATAATTATAGGGTGAGTGGTGTTTTTAGTGAGTTAAGTAAATTTTAAGAGTGCCTGAAAGTACTTAGCACATGTTTGATGTCCAATAATGAAAAAACAATGTGGTTTAAACGGAAGATAAGGGTAATGGACAGCTAGACAGAGTTTGAATTTGCCTGGAGGTTATGGAAAGGAAGAAAGTCTTCACCCTTCTTTATTGATAACACCCCTGTTCTGTCTCAGACATGATGTTAGTTTAATTTTAATGCACTGTCAAATCTTAACATTGAAATTGAAAACTGAATTTGTCATATTTCCCATAAGATATCATTATTCCTGGATATTGCCCTTCTCCTATCTCACTGGTATGATCCTTCTCTAGTTGCCCAAGCTCAAAACTAAAACCTCTTATTCTCCTTGTCCTCGTCCTCATCGACATCTAAGTTATTAGTAAGTCCCCAAAATTCTATGTCCGTTTTAAAATTTGGCCTGCCTTTTCCATGTCCTAAATAACTGACAATCTTAGTTAAATTCCAAAGTAATATGTGTAGACTTTTCTGTTCACTTATAGTACAGACTTTCCATAGATTTCCCTCCAATTCATTTCTCAACTTATACTTGATGTACCATTCTCACCTAGTATTTTTCATGTTGTTCTGCTCTTTAAAACTTACAGTGATTCTTAATTATTTTATGTCAAATTTTCTTTCAAGATCCTTTTAAGTGTGAGTTAACCATCCTAATCTTCCATCTCTACTACGTGTGGAGTTACCTGTCACAGGTCGGTTTCCTAACCTGCAATATAACATGTGCAGCACCCCAAATTTACCTTTAGGCAAATGAACTTGAGGAAAAGTTCATGGAATAGACCCCTCAAAATTTTATTATATTGAGAAAGAGTGAAAAAGAGAATGTTTACTATAACCATGCCCGTCACAGTTTTTTTTAGAATATAAGCAATATTAGTTTTTATTTTCCTAACTTAAAAAATGTTACTCATTTTATTCAAACTTAACATTACTTCCAAAATGTTTCAATATTAAAATTTTAGAATTTTCAAGCTATTTATAACCAGCTATATATTGATCACTGTGCCAGGTATTTTACCAGTAATTTTTTTAAACATGGGCAATGCAGACGGAAAAGCTTATGTTCTAGAACAAGACAAAAGTAGGTAAGCAAATAATCAAGATCATTTCAATAGAAATAGGTCCTAAGAGAGAGTAAAAACGAGGCTTATAATAAAGGGCAATAACGGTGGAGAAAAAGAAGTGGAAATCTTCAATAGAGTAGTCTAATTCCTCCTAATTAGAGGAGACTGAGCTAGTATCTGACTATCCAAAAGGAGCCGACCTTGTGACGATCTGAGGAAAGTCCATACCTGACAAAGACAGTAAACACAAATACCATGATGTGAAGTTGGAGACACAGTCAGGGCATGACCATAAGCCTTATAAGGAATGTGTAAGGTGTTTATATTGTAGCCCAGGTTAAGTACAAAGTTATTAGAGATTTTGAATAAGAAAATGATCATTCTAGTTTCTATGTAAATACAAAATTATAAAAGACATCATTTCAAACTTGACTTTCATGAACGTGTTATTCTACCTCACTGGCCTTCTCTCTGTTTCTGAACATGATATAGAGATAAAAAGGAATTCCAGGGCAGAGTCTTGAGACATACCAATATTTAGAATTTGACC
Source organism: Balaenoptera musculus (assembly GCF_009873245.2). NCBI lineage: Eukaryota > Metazoa > Chordata > Mammalia > Artiodactyla > Balaenopteridae > Balaenoptera > Balaenoptera musculus. The sequence goes on from NC_045788.1 coordinate 93,683,702, forward strand.
ATAGCAAGAAGGAAAAAAAAATGGGGAATGAGGAGAACTTTGAGATAGGAAGAAAATCAGAGTATTATGTAGTTATGGTAACCATGATTGAAAAATGGCACAAGAAAATAGGGAGTGGTCAACTATGTCTTATGCTGCTTAGAGGTGGGATTAGTTACAAGTCAAAAATGAGCATTGGATCTTACAACATGAGAGTCTCTGATGACTGTGACAAAGAGCAGTTTTATTGAATTGGAGAAGATGAAGTGGGAAGGTGAGAAAGCTGAGACATTGACTGCATACAGCTTGATTGGATGTTTTGCTCATGAGGGGATGAAACACTTTTCAAAGTAAGAATATGGTCAAGAGAGATCTTTTTAGTTCATTAGCTTATAAGTAGACAAGACCTAAAAATAAAATATATTGTATGCTGGTGGGCATGACTCCAAAGACTGAAAAATCGATGATACAGAAAAGAAACAGTGTCATCACCATAACCAAGATATTGAGTGTTCTAGAGGAATTGGAATACAGAAATCAAATAAATGGAAACTTGGAGCAAAGGCACAGTAGCAAAGGAAAAATTTTTAGGTACAGATGTGGGTTGTTAACTGATTTGATTGTGAGAAGATAAGAACTTTCTTCAGTTCCCTTTTTTTTTTTAAATGAAATGAAAGGCAAAATCTTTAGCTGAGAGAATTGACAGAGGATTGAGAAATGATTTGGTAAGGAATAGGTAGTTTGAAATAGCCTCCTCAGCGGCTGGGAAGGAAAGCTCACTAGGCAAATATATATGTGAGCTGCTGACAGTATTAAGTGCTCATACAAGAGTCAAGATTATGAATTTCAAGTGAGACCAGTGAGCACTGTTGTGTCATTTTTTAAAGAAATATTGACCTACCAATGGGGATGTGTAGAGAGTTGAGATTTAAGACCTAGATAACAGGAGAGAGTTGTTTTTCTTGAAATATGGTGTGCTGATGAATATAAAATATTCCCAGTTCCAGAATCCCACATTGGCTGTACTTTGCATTTCAGTTCCAGTGGTCTTCCTCATACAGATGCACTTTTAACTCCAACAAACATCATGTAAAAAGGGATCTGATAAATTCCATATGTAATCATTTAGGTAAGTCATTCAAAACATTTATGCACCAAGAAACAATTTAAAGAAGCAAAAATTCCTTCAAAAGACCCCAATATTAAAAAGGCTTCATTCACTATAAAATTATTTTATTTCTAAGTTTTAGTAATTCAATTTCATATGAATTAATATAACTTTACATTATATAAAATTTTATATGCATTTATATTCAATGCATACTTTAATCACCAATATAAACAACATATAATCAAAGTCTAATAAAGTTTGTCTTGTCATATTTGTAATGTTACGTATTAAATGGTTAGCATATAGAATAATATGTAAGTATATAAGGGTTGTCCTTATATATACTACAGCTTCAATCCCTATCAGATGAACAAGCTACTACATTATTATACATGATTCCATCACATCAAGACAACAAAAAGAAATAAATCAAAACAGAAAGAAACATGTTTTTTAATGTGTTGTCTTGTCAAAGATAACATTTTTTTCCAGATTTTTTAAATTGTATTTTAAAAAATTTGAAATAGAACATATTTCTGAAGCTACTGTTTCCAAATATAATGAATTTTGTAAAGTCTAAGTAAGAATTATGGTCTTATGTAGAATACACCATACTATGATGTTACCTTAGATAGTTTTCTAATATCGCTATCTTGAAGTTTTGCTTATGTTGATCATTCCCAAAGCTGCAATTTTTTCTTCCCATTCAGACCATTGAAATTAGAATATTACTACCTTCCTATTGGTAAATAGGAGTTGTATTACAACTCTGGTTTTTTATAGATCGGTACTACTGTTTGAGCTGTGATGTCATCTCTGTATTTTTATATTTTGAATGACTTATTTTGCACTTTGTTTTAGCACCGTGTATAAAGAAGTGTTTATATTAAGGGGATGCGCTCTGTTGGTATGCATTTAGACCCAGCCATAAATATCCTTTTTAATATAAACATTTGATAATCCTCATCCTTACTGTATTTGATTAGCAGGCTCTCGGATACGTCTAACTATAAATCTGCATTCAACACAGTCTAGATCAGACTTGAGTTTAATTACTTTATGCCAAGGGTTGGGTAATATTTTCGTGGTGATCAGCCAAACATCAGAGTCCTTATACGATTAATTTTGTTTCTTTAACTTTATATTTAAATGTTTGCCTAAAATTACAGGCTTTTGAGGAAGTTAGTAATATTAGGTCACCTTGTCAGATATGCTTGGATATCCCAATTGAAGATTGATCTGAAATAGATTGAAAGCTTTCTCACTCAAGACTGTTTTCAATGATCAGTCAATAGCTTGTCAATGCCAAATCAATGAGACTGTTACATGCAAAACTAGAAGGCTGAATATTTCCTCTTGGAAGACAGTGGTTAATGGATTCCTGATCTCTCTCTCTCTCTCTTTTTTTTTTTATTGTCAAAGTCTGCTCTGAAAATATTTCTTCATTTTTGGTTTCAGCATTTGTATATGGTTTATAAGATTGCCTAATAATGTCTCATCAATTTTTATATTTGATGTGCCAGTGACACCATCAAGAGACAAATTCTGTGACTGAACATTCTCACCACAAACTCCAACTGCTCTTAACAAATAAAATAAAGTAAAATAAAACTAGTGTTCAGGTGTAACCATTTTCATTCACGTAGTAGCAAGATTTTCTCCTATTGGTAATGCTATGCCTTGTAAATCTTTTGACTATGATGTATGCAGACTTATAATACCTTTCTTCAAGTTGCTATTTCCTTTCATATAGTGACAAAACTATCTGTTCCTCATTGGAATACTTATGGGAAATCTCAGTTTACCATAGAAGGTGATTAGAAAGCTTAGATGATTTTGTTTTACAATAGAAAATTACAAAAATGTAGTGATAGAGATAAATAACAATAAATCCCATTTTTAGATAGTCATTTTGGCAACTCCTAATTGTATTTTTTCATTGCTTCTGTGAAATCAGAATATTTAGAGGTTAATTCATCCTACCTTTTGCAAATAACCATAATTCAACACAAAAGAAGCAGTGATCATTTTAAATTTTACAAATGTAAACAAATGCAAATGACATATATATGTATTTACTAAAATGCACTGACACAGTTCTTAAAATGTACACACATAATTTAAAAACATAGCAATTATAAAAATATGGAACTCTGTAAAAATCACAATTAGCCATTCTTTTCAAATGTATGAAGAAAATTATTCAAACTTCTATTAATAATTTTCTCTCTACATTTACCAAATTTGTCAGAGGACTATTTAATACATCACTAGGAACCTCAGTGACTTGCAGAACACTCTGAGAAATATTGTTATTAGCATATTGCAGTGTTTCTCAAATTTTAAGAATCACTTGTGCTGCTTATTACAATGTCATCCCCCAGAGATTTGGATTCTTCAGTAGTTCTAAAGTGGGGCCCAGAAATCTACTATCTCTTTATTTACTAGCAGGTCTGTAGGTGATTTTGATACAAATTGTTTAAATTCCATATTTGGATAAATATCAGCAAAGCAGTTAAAAAGCACAGATTTGGGGATCAGACAAATCTGGATACATATTTCTACTCTATGGACTTTGAGTAAGTTATTTATTCTTATGGCTGTGAGTCTCCTTGTCTGTACAATGGGAGTAATAATCTTTGTGTTTATTCTTCAGACCTTTGTGAGATAGTTAAAATAATGGATTTCAAAAATTTCGCTCAGTGCCTAACACTCAGGAATTGCTCAATAATTGTAAAGCAATCACAGTTTTTGTAATTTTTATCAGTCTAAACTAGGATCTAATGATCCAGTATAGGTCAATGAGTGATTAGTAGAGTCCACTCTACTTCTTAAAAGCTTTTCTTTCTTTTGATTTTTCTTTGAACTCTATGCTTTCTCCTTCACAGATTTCTTTGTAGGCTTGTTTTATTGACCCATCCCATTATGTTGTTTTTTCATCACTCTTCATTATAACATATTTGCCTTCTAAGCATTCTCCTTGCGTGATCTCATTTCAGTGACTACAAAATCTTCAGCTCGGGCCTTCACCTCTTTCCTCTATCTATGCCTGGCTACTTACTATCTTTAGTTAGTGGTTCTCAAATCGATTCAAAACAATTATGTACAATTACTTCATCAATTTCTCTCGCCCAATTAATCTTCCTCTTCTTTTCGATGAGTGTCCCCTAACATCCTCCTGCTTGTGAAAATTTGATGTAAAAGCATCCACCTTTGGCATTTTTCTCTTCCTTTTCTTCTGCATCTCACCTACCTCCAAAATATCTATGAAATATTTCTACTTATTTACCACTCACAGTGGTAGTACATGAATTCAAGAAATCAACCACTGAGCTTAAATTCCACTTTACCCATTCTGTGCAATACAGAAGAATTGTCTTATTAAAACAGATCTAATGATGTCACTTTTTGCTTTACAAAGTTTTGTTTCTGCATTTTCTTTTATTTTCAAATTCCCTGAAATGTGTACTAAGGTGTTCTGACCCAAGCTTAGCTTTAACTATGAACATAACTCCCTTTAAACTTAAAACAGCATTCATAGTATACTCCTCCTCTTTACCTTTCAAAATGGTGGTAGCCAGAGGAAATGCTTAGCTAAATTGACCTTTCTATATAATCTTCAATAATGATTTAAACTACTAAGGCCATTGTGCTTTCATTTCTAGTTTAATAGTACTAATTTACAGACAATGAAAATCCTAAAGCATCCTTTAGATTGAATTAAAACCTTATTTTATAATCTTTTATAAGTTCAGTAGAGCTTCTCAAATCATGTGCCGTAGCATGCTTGTGTGCTGAGTGAAATACTGAGGTATTTATTACTACAGTCCTTGGGATAATGGGGTGGAGTGTGAGGTAGCTGGAACCCTTGGGTCTTTCTTCTCACCGTGAACTATCTCACTTCTTTCCCCACATGTGCCATGATAAAAAAGAGATTGATAAGCATACTGCTACTATGATTACTCCTTCAATTTCATGTCTTTCACTATGAAAACAGCACACAAAGAATTGGATATTACTTTATAAGCAGCTTTAACTTAAAAATTCTGAGGTCTGGATTCTAAATTTGGTTCTTTTATTAACTTGGATAAGCATGAAAATTTTACAAATCCATGAACCTGCTTCTCTTCATTAGAAGACAAAATGGATGAACTAGAGATGCTAAGACCAGTTAAAGTTCTAAAAGTGTATGATTATATTCCTTACAATTGCATAGAAGGCCTTACAATTTTATTTATGTATTACAAAATATTACATGAAAATGACAAAATTATGAGCATTATTATTGTATATTAACTTTATAGAAATGGTAAACTATCCAGGAAAGGAAAGGAGAAAATAATGCATGTCAAGTATTAATAATCATAATATAGAAAAGAAAGCCTTGTGTTCCATGAAGATTATACAGATGTAATATAGCAAATCAGATGTCTTCTATGAAACTGAGAAAAACAGAAGAGCAAAATCATAGGTGGTACCTTAAAGAGGCAAGGGCCTAATAATATTCTTAGTGGTTTTGTACATGTTGCAACCTTTTTCTACCCACATTTTCTGATCTTCCCTCATTCCAGGAAAACATTTGTGGATCTTAAGTATGTATAGCTAATTGACTGGTCATAAAAGGCAAGTGAAAAAGTTCTAAAAGGAGCTGTATATATTTTCCAGGGGAGTTAGCCTATAATTCAAAGCTTTAATTTCCGTTCTGCAATGGACTTCATCATATGGGAGCCTGTTGAGGTAACTTAATATTTCCCTATCATGAATTTCATGAGAGAAACTGCAAAATAAAGATTATAAGATAAATCAACAATATTTTAAAAATAAAATAATTATGCTACAAGAGAGCAATAGTGTTTTATAAATTGAGTTTAGGAATAAAAATTTTAAATAAATAGCTATAGAAGGAACGAATTATTATCATCACACAATTTTAAACTTGTGATGCAAAAAAAAATAAAATAAATAAATACCAAGTAGGGCTTCCCTGGTGGCGCAGTGGTTGAGAACCTGCCTGCCAATGCAGGGGACACGGGTTCGAGCCCTGGTCTGGGAAGATCCCACATGCCACGAAGCAACAATGCAGGGGACACGGGTTCGAGCCCTGGTCTGGGAAGATCCCACATGCCACGGAGCAACTGGGCCCGTGAGCCACAACTACTGAGCCTGCGTGTCTGGAGCCTGTGCTCCACAACAAGAGAGGCCACGACAGTGAGAGGCCCGCGCACCGCAATGAAGAGTGGCCCCCGCTCGCCGCAACTAGAGAAAGCCCTCTCACAGAAACGAAGACCTAACACAGCCAAAAAAAAAAAAAAAAACAAAACCAAGTAAAACAGTATTTAGACTGGAATAAAACAAATATCACATATTAAATTAATAAAATATATGCCTCATGAATTATAACCCTTCTGCTGCTGTAGTTTATCGTTTCCAAACCTGCATTTTGAATGAGCTTGAAGAATAGTTTCTAAGTACATAAATGAATTCTTGGCACTCTTTGCTAATTTTCTCCTGTGTTATGGAGGAGAGTATCTTAGATAAGTTGATTTTGAAAGCCAGAAGAGTTTTCCAGCTTGTCTCCCAAAATGAATTCAACTAAACAAACCTTAAGAGCACGATTTCTATCTGAAGATGGGTTTTTATATATTCCTTATGTTTATCTTTTATTGATTGATTTAATCTGTATAAATTAACTCTTTACCTAAGGGCTCCAAAGCTCATGCACACAGTGGAAATTCAACATTCAACAGAAGTCAATTCTCAGTTATTCAGTGGCTAGTTCCCCAGTGCAGTGCAAGGATAATTCATGCCTCTGGCTGCTTCTCCTTCCTCTGATTGCTTGCATTTGGGCTGCTTTGCTTATTGTGATTTTTCTCCCTCAGGGTCAACAGTGATGGAATACCAGGTACATTACTTTGACAACCTCACCTTCCAATTTTAAGTTTCCAGCTTCTAACCAAATCAGTATTTGGGTTGAAGATTTTACCTTTGATGTCACAAGCTTTCTCTGTCTCAGTTATTCCCAATTTATAGCTTCCTGCAAATCAGCCACATGCCATGATGCAAGAACCAGACTGCTGCATTTAAAACTTCTGTGCTTGCTTTAGAATAAGTATTGTAGATTCTTAACAATTCATTTCTTCTAGAAACTGCCACTTTTAGTGAATATTTTAGGATTGTTCTTTATGAATCTTCCTATATGTTATTAGTTGTTTTGCCAGCATCTGCTGATAATTTTGTAGATGTTATAAAGCAATAGAGAAATAAGAAATTAAGTCTTATATCATCCCAATTTACGATTAGTAAATATTTATTTATTGGATGTTTTTGAAATTCATGAAAATCGTATTTCATAGTAGATATTAAACATGTTATTTCCTGCCTTCAAAGAGATATATTATTTTTTAAGAAGTTGAATTTTTAAAATGTCTCTTGAAATCTAATAAGATGTCAAGCTCTGGAAGAATGAAGACACCTATAGAAAATCTGTGAATCAAGCTTTTCTCAATCATCTTGACTCTGATTTACCATTTTCTTCAATCTAGAATTGTTTTTTCCATTCTGCCTCATGTTACTATATCCTGTGTTTCTATCAAGCTTCACAACACACATAGTGTGTGACAAATTACCATTTTAATAGATTAAAAAATTTAGATCCAGATTCTGTTCATATAATGGATAAAGGCCAAAGAATTTTATTTTATTTCAAGAGGGACTTGACTTGGGTCAGTATTCTTTCCTGACCTTGAAATTTAATTATTGGTAATTAATAGGCATAATATCAAAACAACCACATCAAACTTCCGTTCAGACAAATCTATAACCATGTACATCTTATATACTTGGTATTTTCAAGACCATGGCTATTTATTGTTTATTATTTTTCAGATGAATTTATAGGCTTTGTATTATGGGTTCAACTCAAAGAGAGGATACCTTCCTAATTAAAAAAAAAAAAAAATCATGCCAGACCCATCCATCCCTCCCCAAGGAGGTAGACTGCATGCTTCCCTCATGCTTTATAAAGATGCTCATGGTTCTATTGTTCAGTGATTCAACCCCTACTCTTTTCCAGTGGAGAAATCATAACGATTATTCCTTGTAAGTATGTTTGTTATTGTATGTCTTGTTATGCAGTTTCTTTAAGTAATCTATGTACCTTTAATGACAGCTACTACTAAACAAATATGGTAATTTTTTGTTGTTGTATGCTTAGCCCTATTACTTAAAGGCACAGCATCAAAGGTAATTGAAGAACTGGCATGAATAAAGAGAAATATAGATGCACTCAGATTTAAGAAAAAAATTATCAGAAGAAAGCACCTGACAGAGCAAAAATGAAACTCAGTCGACTTAGTCAAACCAAAGAAGCTTCATCAAAATGCATTAACACTTCAACTATTTTTCCTACTTTGCTGATTAATGTTTTAACTTCTTAGTTTTTAAAAATTTGGGTTGACTATCACTTAATTGCTTACATAGAGAAACATTCTAATTGATTTATTGAACAAAACATTACAGTGAATTGTCCAGACCAATATGAAAACTATAAATACCTAAGGAATGCAATAAAAATTCATAGTAACATGAATGATAGTGTTATATATAAAAATTTCTGTCATATTTAATCTATGGATTTAAAGTGAGGAAAAAGAATTAATTTCAAAGACCAATTTAATTTCATCTACTGAAAGGACTGGTTTTATTTGAGTTTTTACATATTACTCATCTTGTAAAAAGAAAGGTGTAAATTTTTTATGATAAAACACTCTACAGGAGATTGGGTAAAAGTAGGTTTCAGATTCTACCAGGTTCTAAAGGATATTAAATTGGGTTAATGCTCTTTGGTTTCTGTAAAAGGCCTATAGGATTATAAGAAAGAAATTTCATGGAATTCCTAAATTGATAACATTGTCTTAAACTGTACATTCTAAACCTTATTTGACAGGTTACAATACATTATTTTTACCTACAAATGAAATATAAGGCAAAAATTATAACCCAGAATCTGCCTTTTAATCAGTCTTTTTAAAGTTTATTTTTTATTGAATGAAAGATTCTTTAAATTCTGTAGTGCTTTACAATTTTCAAAAGTTTCACAAAGATGGTTTCATATAATCCCATAATAACCCTTTTTTCCCTACCCCTATATTGCCCCTCCCCCCTTCCCTCGCCACACTGGTAACCACTAGTTTGTTCTCTATATCTGTGAGTCTGCTTCATTTTGGTTTATACACTAGTTGGTTGTATTTTTTAGATTTCACATGTAAGTGATATCATTCAGTATTTGTCTTTATCTGACTTATTTCATTTAGCATAATGCCCTTCATGTTGCTGCAAATGGCCAAATTCCATTCTTTTTTATGGCTTAGTAGTATTCTATTATGTGTATATATATATGTGTATATATATATATATATATATATATATATATATATATATATATATATATATATATATATATATGTATACCACCTCTTCTTTATCCATTCATATGGTGAAGGACACTTAGATTGCTTCCTTACCTCAGCAACTGTAAATAATGCTGCTATGACCATTGGGGTGCATGTATCTTTTCAAAGTAGTGCTTTTGTGGGGTTTTTTTTGTGTGTGTTTTTTTTGGATATTTACCCAGGAATAGAATTGCTGGGTCATATGGTAGTTCTATTTTTGTTTTTTTTGAGAAACTTCCATATTGTTTTCCACAGTGGCTGCACCAATTTACATTCCCACCAACACTGTACAAGGGTTCCCTTTTTTCCACATCAGCACCAACATTTGTTATTTGTAGACTTTTTGATGATAGCCATTCTGACAGGTGTGAGGTGTTATATCATTGTAGTTTTGGTTTGCATTTCCTTGATGGTTAGCAATGTTGAGCATCTTTTCATGGGCCTGTTGGCTATCTGCATTTCCTCTTTGGAAAAATGTCTATTCAGTTCTTCTAATCATGTTTTAAATCAGGTTGTTTATTTCTTTGATGTTGACCTATATGAGCTGTTTATAAATGTTAGATATTAAGTCCTTATTGGTTATATCATTTGGAAATATTTTCTCCCATTCAATAGGTTGTCTTTTCATTTGTCAATGGTTTCCTTTTCTGTGCAAAATCTTTTTAAGTTTAATTAGGTCCCATTTGTTTAATTTTGCTTTTGTTTCCTTTGCTTTAGGAGATGGATCCAAAAAATATTGCTGCAATTTATGTCAAAGAGTGTTCTCTGCCTATGTTTTCCTCTAGGAGTTGTATAGTATCCAGTCTTACATTTATGTCTTTAATCCATTTTGGGTTTATTTTTGTATATGATGTTGAGAATGTTCTAATTTCATTCTTTTACAAGTAGCTGTACAGTTTCCCCAGCAACACTAATTGAAGACACTATCTTTCTCCATTATATATTCTCTCCTCCATTGTCACAGATTTATTGACCATAAGTGCCTGGGTTTACTTCTGGGCTCTCTATTCTGTTCCATTGATCTGTGTGTGTGTTTTTGTACCAGCACCATACTGTTTTGATTACTGTAGCTTTGTAATATAGTCTGAAGTTAGGGAGCATGATTCCTCCAGCTCTGTTTTTTCTTTCTCCAGATTGTTTTGGCTATTCAGTCTTTTGTGTTTACATACAAATTTTAAAATTATTTGTTCTAGTTCTGTGAAAAATGCCATTGTTATTTTGAAAGGAATTGCACTGAATGTGTAGATTGCATTGGGTAGTATGGCCATTTTAACAAAATTAATTCTTCCAGTCCAAGAACATGGTATATCTTTCTATCTGTTGGTGTCATCTTCAATTTCTTTCATTAGTGTCCTACAGTTTTCCAAGTACAGGTCTTTTACCTCCTTTGGTAGGTTTATTCCTAGGTATTTTATTCTTCTTGATGTGATGGTAGATGAGGTTGTTTCCTTAATTTCTCTTTCTGATAGTTCATTGTTAGTGTATAGAAATGCAACAGATTCCTGTATATTAATTTTGTATTCAGCAGCTTTACTGAATTCACTGATGGGCTCTAGTAGTTTTCTGGTGGTGTCTTTAGGATTTCCTGTGTATAGTATCATGTCATCTTACTTCTTCCTTTCCAATTTGGATTTCTTTTATTTCTTTTTCTTCTCTGATTTCTGTGGCTAGGACTTCTGAAGCTATGTCAAATAAAAGTGGTGAGAGTGGGCATCCATGTCTTTTTCCTGATCTCAGAGGAAATGCTCTCAGCTTTTCACCATTGAGAATGATATTTGCTGTGGGTTTGTCATATATGGCCTTTAATATGCTGAGGTATGTTCCCTCTATGCCCACTTTATAAAGAGTTTTTATAATAAATGGATGTTGAACTTTATCAAAAGCTTTTTCTACATCTATTGTGATGATCATATGGTTTTTATTCTTCAATTTGTTAATGTATTGTTTTAAAATTTTTATTGGAGTATACTTGATTTACAATGTTGTGTTAGTTTCAGGTGTACAGCAAAGTGAATCAGATATATATATATATATACACACACACACACATATGTATATCTCCACTCTTTTTTAGATTCTTTTCCCATATAGGCCATTACAGAATATTTAGTAAAGTTCCCTATGCTTTACAGTAGGTCCTTATTAGTTATCTATTTTATATATAGTACTGTGTATATGTCAATCCCAATCTTCTAATTTATTCCTCCCCCCCTCCTTACACCCTGGTAACCATAAGTTTGTTTTCTACATCTTTAACTCTACTTCTGCTTTGTAGATAAGTTCATTTGTACCGTTTTTTTAGATTCCACGTATAAGCGATATCATATGATATTTGCTTTCTCTGTCTGACTTACTTCACTCAGTATGACAATCTCTAGATCCATACATGTTGCTGCAAATGGCATCATTTCATTCTTTTTTATGGCTGAGTAATATTCCACTGTATATATGTACTGCATCTTCTTTATCCATTCCTCTGTTGATGGACATTTAGGTTGCTTCCATGCCCTGGCTATTGTAAATAGTGCTGCAATGAACATTGGGTGCATGTATATTTTCAAATTATGGTTTTCTCCAGACGTATGCCCAGAAGTGGGATTGCAGGATCATATGGTAGCTTTATTTTTAGTTTTTAAAGGAACCTCCATACTGTTCTCCATTGTGGCTCTTCCAGTTTACATTCCCACCATCAGTGTAGGAGAGTTCCCTTTTCTCCACACCCTCTCCAGCATTTATTGTTCGTAGATTTTTTGATGATGGCCATTCTGACTGGTGTGAGGTGATACCTCATTGCAGTTTTGATTTGCATTTCTCTAATAATTAGTGATGTTGAGCATCTTTTCATGTGCCTTTTGGCCATCTGTATGTCTTCTTTGGAGAAATGTCTATTTAGATCTTCAACCCATTTTTTGATTGGGTTGTTTGTTTTTTAGATATTGAGCTCCATGAGCTGTTTGTGTATTTTAGAGATTAATCCCTTGTCAGTTGCTTCATTTGCAAATATTTTCTCCCATTCTGTGGGTTGTCTTTTCATTTTTGTTTATGGTTTCCTTTGCTGTGCAATAGCTTTTGAGTTTAATTAGGTCCCATTTGTTTATTTTTGTTTTTATTTTCATTATTCTAGAACGTGGTTCGAAAAAGATCTTTCTGCGATTTATGTCAAAGAGTGTTCTGCCTATGCTTTCCTCTAAGAGTTTTATAGTTTCTGGCCTTACACTGAGTTCCTCAATCCATTTTGAGTTTATTTTTGTGTATGGTGGTAGGAAGTGTTCTAATTTCATTCTTTTACATATAGCTGTTCAGTTTTCTCAGCACCACTTATGGAAGAGACTATCTTTTCTCTATTATATATTCTTGCCTCCTGTGTCATAGATTAGGTGGCCGTAGGTACATGTATTTATCTCTGGACTTTCTATCCGGTTCCAATGAGGTATATTTCTGTTTTTGTGCCAGTACCATACTGTTTTGATGACTGTAGCTTTGTATCAATTAAGTATATTCTGAAGTCAGGGAGCCTGATTCCCCCAGTTCCGTTTTTCTTTCTCAAGATTGCTTTGGCTATTTGTGGTCTTTTGTATTTCCGTACAAATTGTAAAATATTTTGTTCCAGTTCTGTAAGAAATGCTATTGGTAATTTGATAGGGATTGCATTGAATCTGTAGATTGCTTTGGGTAGTATAGTCATTTTCACAATATTGATTCTTCCAACCCAAGAACATGGTATATCTCTTCCTCCATTTGTGTAATCTTTTATTTCTTTCATCACTGTCATGTAGTTTTCTGAGTTTAGGTCTTTTGTCTCCTTGGGTAGGTTTATTCCTAGGTATTTTATTCTTTTTGATGAGATGGTAAATGGGATTGTTTCCTTGATTTCTTTTTCTGATCTTTCATTGTTAGTGCATAGGGATGTTTCCTTTATTTCTTTTTCTGATCTTTCATTGTTAGTGCATAGGGATGCAAAAGATTTCTGTGTATTAATTCTGCATCCTGCAACTTTACCAAATTTATTGATGAGCTCTAGTAGTTTTCTGGTAGCCTCTGTAGGATTTTCTATGTATAGTATCATGTCTTCTGCAAACAGTGACAGTTTTACTTCTTTTTCTTCCAATTTGGCTTTCTTTTATTTCTCTTTCTTCTCTGATTGCCATGGCTAGGACTTCCAAAACTGTTCAATAACAGTGGTGAGAGTAGACATCATTTTCTTGTTCCTGATCTTAGAGGAAATGGTTCCAGTTTTTCATTGAGAATGATGTTTGCTGTAGGTTGTTGTATATGGCCTTTATTATATTGAGGTAGGTTCCCTCTATACTCACTTTCTGGAGAGTTTTTATAATAAATGGATGTTGAACTTTATCAAAAGCTTTTTCTGCATCTATTGAGATGATCATATGGTTTTTATTCTTCAATTTGTTAATGTAGTGTATCACATTGATTTATGAATATTTAAAAAATTTTGCATCCATGGGATAAATCCCACTTGATCATGGTGTATCATCCTTTTAATGTATTGTTGGATTCAGTTTGTTAATATTTTGTTGAGGATTTTAGAGTCTGTGTTCATCGATGATATTGGCTTGTAATTTTCTTTTTTTGTGTGATATCTTTGTCTGGTATTGGTATCAGGGTGATGGTGGCCTTTTAAATTGAGTTCAGTAGTGTTCCTACCTCTGCAGTTTTTTGGAATTGTTTCAGAAGGATAGGTAACAACTCTTCTCTAAATGTTTGGTAGAATTCACCTGTGAAGCCATTTGGCCCTGGACTTTTGTTTGGTGGGAGTTTTAAAATTACTGCTTCAATTTCATTACTGGTAAGTGATCTGTTCATATTTTCTATTTTTTCCTGGTTCTGTCTTGGGAGATTGTACCTTTCTAAGGATTTGTCCATTTTTTCTAAGTAGTCCATGTTATTGGCACACAGTTTTTTGTAGTAGTCTCTTATTATCCTTTGTATTTCTGTGGTGTTGGTTGTAAAGTCTCCTTTTTCATTTCTGATTTTATTGATTTTGGGCCCTCTCCCTTTTTTTTTTTTTTTTTTTTTTTTTTTTTGATGAGTCTGGCTAAACGTTTCTCAAAATTATAAGCAAAAATCTGCCTTTTGTTCAAAGTCCTAATGGAGTATTGAAGAGGGCTCAAAATAGCATTTCTTATGAGATTAAATTTCCTAAGGATGGCATCATCTTTGTATAGCATTAAAACATTTTTAAGTATTGGAAATGGCTGACAAATGGCCCTGTTTCTCAAAGGATTCAGCTTCGTTTTGAACAATCTTCCCAAGCATGGAGACTTACATTTGTAACATTTTGATTAATTTCATTATCAGCCCTTAATTTGACTCCCAATTAATTGTGAACTCACATTGTCAAGAGGCAATAAAAAATTATAGTGAATGATTTATTGCAGAACTGGGAATTTCTCCATGAAGAAGGTTGATACAGATGGGTAAGGTAGGGAATAATGAATAGATTAAGATTGATTGGATCCTTCAGTGGGAAGGAAGATGAGGATACTCAGCCCAGTGAATAAATGAACACCACAAACTGTTATTTCAACAATGATTTAACATAAATAATGGCATAATGCCTATTGAGAGAAGTTAAACATTTTTTCAATTTCTAATAATGAATCTTTTTCTATAAATGTGAAATCATAAAACTGTATATATTGTTAACTAGGGAGGTTGTAAACTCTATGTGTATGAAAATTAAATCCAGGGAGTATCTGTGATTTATTGACTCTATGTTTGAATTAGAATCAAGTAATCATCCATTGTGTTCAGTGTTTATTTATCATTATGTAAGAAGTTTAGGAATATAAAATTTTTAAAAATATTATTTCTAGTTCTGAAGATGAGGGGGAAAAAAGATCAATTAAACATTAGATTTATTTATGGATTGATTTAGCTGCACCACACATCTTGCAGGATCTCAGGTCCCCGACAAGGGATTGAACCTGGGCCCTCAGCAGTCAGAGCACAGAGCCGTAACCACTGGACCACCAGGGAAGTGGCTAAATGTTAGTTTTAATCATGGTGAATATGATTAGTTACAATGGATTATCCTATGGCATGAGATCATAGTGTGAGTTGTTGATCCTAGGGAGAACTGATGAGGAATGGATTCATTTTTCATTATTACTGAAAACATTTTGGGTAGAAATAATTATTTATAAAGCAGAACATAAATATCTGCTGAATGAATATTGCAGAATTTATAACCCTACTATGGTGCCCCTTGTGAAGTTTTTATTTTCTGTTTTTTCTGTTTTTTTAATTTTTAAATCAAGAAACAGTATTCTCTAAGCAAATATTTTAAAGATTATTTGGTAGTTTTGTTTCATTTTATATTTTGATTTTCTAATACGTCCCCAAAATCAATTTATTAATTTACTGAATACTGATTTACTAAGTTACTAACACTAAATGTTTATAATTAAGGTAATACTGTTCTGGGAGATGTACACAGTGCAAAAAGATTCTCTTTTCATTTTATTTTAATTTATTTTGTTTTTCTTGGGTTTAATAAATTTGAGAGACTAAAAACTGTACTTATTTATTGATTAATATAGTGCAGAACCTGGAGAGTTGTCTAGTAAAAAATCATTTAAACTTTTTTCAGCTCACTATTTTCCAAATTGATATTAGCACAAAAATTTTTTGTTGAAGTACCACAAATGACCGTACTTTTAGACACACCATTTTAACAGTAAATAAAGCAGTAAGTTGTGCATCATGCAGTAGAATCGTGTTGTTCATGATACAGAAATGATAGAGAAGTTCCTGGCAAAGGTTGGCATGCATCTTAAGAGTCAAAGGGAAAAAAATCTCACATACACAAGATCATAAGAGTTAGTAAGATGTTATGAATGCAGATGAGACATTAAAACCCTACTGAACCCTAGTGAAGCAACCACCTTCTAAAAATGAGAAGAAATTATCAGGAAATAAGGCAAATTCAATTTATCAAATATATTGAGCATCTTCTATGTACAAAATATTCTGCAATTTGCTGCTGGCATTCAAAAATGAATTTCTAAAGACATACTTCTCAGCTTAAAAAAAACTGAACCTAATGTAATAGAATAGTATAGAAGATAATACATAAATAAAGAATAAAATATTTGGTATAGTGTGAGGGTCACAAGAATTAAAAAAAAAAATTCTTTGAGGATCCAAGCAATGAAAGAGACTATATGAGCACAAAATTCATGGTAAATTGGTAGAGGAGAATATATTTTAATAAATGAAGGTGTTTTAGATCAATTTTACAAACACTGTTGGGTAGCACACAAGACTGGAATAAAAGATTTTCATTATTTTTCAAAAGAAATAAATAGGAAGAAGCCGTGTAATTTAATATTACTGGTCATAGTAACAGAGAAAAAATAAAGTGTAATCCTTGACCAATGGTTCTCAATTGTTAGCACCCAAATGCTTGCTAAAAATTCAAACAGTAGATTCTCTTTAGAGAACTTGATTCAGTAGGCCTAGGATCAGTCTGGAACTTTTAATAATCACTAAAAATATTTTTATTTAGGCAATCCATGCACCAAACATTTAAAATAATATTCTAGTTTTTAGGAATGCAACTGACACAATATTTATGTTTAAAAATTCAATAAGTAAAAGTTTTTTTTGATTAACGATTTCAAAAGAGAAGAGGTTTAAGAGTTACGGTAACCTCTAAAATACAGTTCAGACAATGAAAAGGTAAATTAGCTCAGTGGGTTTGAATCTAATGCAATCATTAGGCCTGCACATGGAGTTAACTGATTATCTCTGATTTTAAAAGATCATATATTAAGATGGTTAATACAAATAAATGGCATACACCCTAGAAACTGACATCTATAAGAGGAATAAGGGTAAAGACAATAAAAGGAGAAGAGTCTCAGCATTGAGATTCTAAGAAAAACAGAAAGGAAAATTGTTTAGTTGGGGGAAATGGTGTAATAATAAAAACATCTTTTATGGAGAAAGTATAACTTCGTCCTGAATAAGAGTGAAATAAATCCCAATATATTTGAAGAGGTCATGAAACATCTGAATTGTTTGCTAAGAGTTAGTCTTCCAACTCATACAAATGACATATAGGAACGGGCAGGGCATAGGGGACTAATTGAACTAGAGCAGTCATTGTTCAGAACCTTTGCAGTTATGAACTGCAGTGGTGCCACATGACTAGTTTTTGGCAAATTCTCCACAATTAAAAAAAAAGTAGTTTGGAAACTACGTAATGCCTGGCATTATGTTTGAAACTTGTTGGCAAACTCAAATAATTATCCTTAAATTTTTATGAACACTAAGGAAAAAAATATAAAAGTGGGTAAAAAGGAAAACAGGTATCATTAGGAGTTAACATGATCAACAGGATTACCTATAAGAGTAATTCTGAAACATATTTCAAAAAACACTAATTTTGCCTCAAATATTAATAAATATTGTCATAAAAAGAATTCCTTGGTCAAAAAAGTTTATAAAATTCAGCCGTGTGTGTGTGTGTGTGTATTTACATGAGTATTTTTTCATATTAACATAAATAGGCTCAGAGAATGCATGAAGTTTATAAAACTCATCTCTTTATCATTTTATTGCCCAGAATATCCCAAATTTACTTAAATATAGAGACAGAATTTTGAGTAACTTTTCACTGGATATGAGAATACATTGTATCAAAAATACACAATTGCTATAGTATGTGCAAGTTATACTACACTAGCATTATTTCCTTTTTGTGTGTATGTGCCATACAATTATTGGTAGAGCAAAATGAACTTTCAGATATGTTGTGTATTGAATTTAGAAAGAGTCCCTGATAAAAATATTTTATGAGATCCTTGATGTGGGCTAGCAGAGGCACCGGTTAATCAATTCATATTTTGCTTATGGCTTTGATGCCAAAAGGCTAATTAAGATTGACATCTAACTAGGAGAAGGATTTATTTTTAATGACATTTAATGGATCTTTGTTTTTACCCTTTCCGTATATTTTTAAATGAATTGGAGAAGGACAAAGAAGGTAATCCTATTAAATTTTTGGATTAAAATATATGACAAATAACTATGATTTGGGAATAAAATCTAAAATAAGTGGGATAGAATAATGGATTTAATTCCAGAAATTAAAAGTTAAAGATGAGTCCTTTTTCCATATGTAGGTGTAAGTCTGTTGCATACTAATGAATTTGTCAGGGCTCTTGAACAAAAGCAGGCAGATTGTAAAGGGGTTTCAAAACTTGGAAATATGATCCATACAGAAGTGATGTTACCAGGTTATATTTTTTCCCCTTTCCTGTCTTAGATCTGCCCAGAGTATAGGCACTGTCCCAGAGCTGCCTTCCAGGACAGCATTGCAAGAGATAAAAATGTAATGTATTAGTTTCTTAGGGATTCCATAACACAGTACCAAAGACTGGGTGGCTGAAGACAACAGAAATTTGTCTCACATTTCTGGAGGCATGAAGTCCAATATCAAGGTGTCTGCAGGTCCCTCTGAAACCTGGAGGGAAGAATCCTTCCACGCCTCTTCTAGCTTCTGGTGTTTACAGCACTCTTTGGTGTTCCTTGGCTTGTAGAGATATCACTCCAATTTCTACCTGCATTATCACATGGCCATGTTCTCCCTAGTGTCTCTGTCTTCAGAAATATGGTGTTCTTATCTCTGTATGTGTCTATCTTTGTGTCTCTTCTCCTCCTCTAAGGACACTAGTCATATTAGATTAAGGGCCCATCTTATTCCAGTAGGACATCATCTAACTTAAATCTTTACTACATTTTCAGAGACTCTATTCACAAGTGCCTGTGGCTAGGTCTTTAACATATTTGGAGGGAGGGACACAATTCAACCCACAATACTCAAGAACCCCATATTTCTGAAGAAACAGTTAATGGGGCCTATACAGGTTGAAGACTGCAGAGGGAATCCTGGAGAGGAAAGAGTTAGAGAAGGTGGGTACCATAATTCTATGTGTGAATCAACACAGGTTTGGGCTCACTCACAGGAGTGACTGCTCACACACAGGACAGAAAGAAAGCAACACAGCACAGTCTTTGAGAACTTCCCATGTATTTAGACATGGCCCAGTTCTTAGATTAATCTCTGAGTAGTACATGCGTGGGACAAATTCAAAGAGGAATAAACTTTGAAAAGTGAACTGAAAATTGTACTGCCAGAACGTTCTCTGAACCTAACTCAGTTGGCTGCCCAGAAAAATAAAACAAAACAAAAAATCAGTGTTCTCCTGAGGATTCTTAAAGGAAAGAGAGTCTGCCCAACATAATATTGAAAATATCCAGGGTCCAATCCAAAGTTACTCAACATAAAAAGAGCTAAGAGAGATTTGACCAGTTCTTAAGGGAAAAGACAATCAGATGCTGAACCTGGGAAAACCTAGATAGTATAATTATCAGACAAATATTTTAAAGTAGCTACTGCAAATATGTTTCATTAAATTAATGGAAACATAGAATTTCTCAGTGTAGAAATAGAAACTAAAACAAAATGGAATTAAAAAAAAAAAGAAAAATCACTGGCTGGACTCAAATAACAGTGCAGATGAAAGAGGAAAGAATTACTGAACTTGAGGATAGATCAATAATGTGTATTCAGTCTGAAGAAGAGAATGAGAAAAGGTTGAAAAAAAAAAAGAATAGAGCCTCAGGGATCTATGTGACAACATCAAAAGAAATACCATTCATGCTGTTGCAGTCCCAGAAAGAGAAGGGAAAGATATTAGGGCAGAAAAAAAATTTTGAAGCAATAATGGCCAAAATTTCCCAAATTTCCTGAAAGATATACACTTAGATATTCAAGAAATTCAGTGAACTCCAAACAGAAGAAACTAAAAAACAAAAACAAAACACACACAGACAGACATACCAAAATGAAATTGCTGAATACCACAACTTAAGAAAAATGCCTTCAAAGCAGCTAGAGAAAATGACACATAATATACAGGACAACGATAATTCAAATGACTTCAAATCACTCATCAAAAACGTGGAAACCAAAAGACAGTGGCATGATATCTTTAAAGTTTTGAAAAAAAAAAAAACCTTCCAACCTAGAATTCTATATCTTGAGAAAATATCTTTCAAGAATGAAAGCAAAATAAAGACCTTCCCAAAGGATGAAACAGTAAAAGAATTCCAGAACAGCAAACCTGCTCTACAGGTACTTCTAAAGGAAGTTCTTTGGCCTACAAGGAAATAATACCAGAGTAACATGGATTTATAGGAAATAGGGAATAAGAAGAAAAATACTAAACAGTTGGGTAAATATAAAAGATTGACTTTTCTATTTAAGTAAGGTAAGGTTTACAATGTGTGGATATGTAAGAGACATCATAACTATAACATAAAGGGCCTAGGGAGGAGAAAAGATTCTATATGTTTGCAAGCCTTTTATATTTTAATAGAAATAGTACAATCTGCACAGTAAGCAGACTGACACTTTTCTTGTAATCCCCAGAGCAACTATAGCCCATAAACCAATATATAATTTAACATTATGCAAATAATCCAGGAGATGAGAGGAAAGATGAAACTGAAAAATAAGAGAGAAGAATCAGAAAACAAATGATAAATAAATAAATTTAGTAGACCTAAGTTCAACTACATCACTAATTACATTAAATAGTAACTGTCTAAATACTGCAATTAAAAAACAACATAACATTCAAAATGTCCAAGGTAGAATTCAACATACATACTGCAGCACAGATTGAATGGAAATTACTATATGATAAAAGACATAACTTAAAATATCAACACAAAGATTAATTTAAAAAAGGAATACAAAAAGATATAGCATGCAAACAAAACACATAACAAGTCTGGAATTACTCTTAAAATACAGATAAATACAACTTCCAAAGAATTTTACCAGAGTAGAGATAAGGAGAGACATATCAGAGTGATGCAAGGGAAAATAAATTAGGAAGACTTAAAAATTGAAAATGTATATGCATCTACTAATAGAAGCTTACATGAAGCAACATTGACAACATAAGAGGAGAAATAAAAATTCTGCAGTTATAGTAGAAGATTATAACATGTTGTGGAGCTATAGAGAAAACATTTTTATGTTTTATGTTTCTGCACAGTTAGGGCTCTGTGAGCAAACTCTACTGAACTTCGGAGCTTTATCTAAAAGAATACGGTTTAAGACAGACTAATCAGATGGTGAGAGAACTCCAGAGGGATTTACCTTTCTAGATGTAAGTGTTTAAATTTCAAGTGGGGTTAAGATCTGGGACCATAGGGGACCCCCCTGAGCCATAAAGCCTGAATTTGTACTGTTCTTCTAAATGCATAATTTTGTACTTGTCTTAGAATAAATGTGCTTATTAGCAAAGAGACCCTTACTTTCTCTGCTTAAGATGGCCGCTAAAAATAAAAATATCTTTATCTTCTCCTATTTGCAATAAATAGTTTAGCCTAACTTCAGAAGTAATGTAACGTATCAATTCTTATGGCAAACAACTAAGGTTGATGATTATCAATCAAGTATGAGATACTAAAATATGAACAAAAGATTTTATTACAACACAAGTATTTAATAACAAAAAATTGTTTTGAAGAGGGATCGAATGGCATTTTCTGACTCATTTAGTAACTTTAAAATGCATATGCTTGATTTACATACATTTGATTATTTTCTTATGAGCAGAGAATATCTCCTCTGGCCACTAAGACAATGCTGCACAAATGGATCTAATTTATATGAGTATCAAAATGGAAGTCTGAGTAGCTGGGGTTTACAAGGACTAGTGTAAGAATGGGAGATGTTTATAGGAGGCTTGACATCTAGAGGTATTTAGAACACTAACCAAAAAGATCTAAGAAATCTGTATCAACTTGTATACTCGCTTCATGCCTGATAGACTTAGTCTGCATATTTTATTGCATAGTAAATACAAATTTTCTACTGCAGGATTAGATTTCTTTCAAAGTTGACCATTTAAAATATGCCATAAATTCAGTAATAAGCAACAACAACAAAAAAAAAAAACTCTTAGAAGTCATGAAAATGAAATATACAAGCATTGATACTTTAAACCATAGAAGAAATTTTTAAAAATCAGTCAATTGCTAATTGTAAACTTGTATATATATATGCTTTTTTTAAGCCAACAGGTTGAAAACCATATATAAAACTAAACCAAAGAGATCAAATCTAGGAATTGGAAGAAATACACAACCAGGCAAATATGTTTTGCAATCAGACGACATTTATAATTAGTATAAACAGATCTATTACCAAAAAAAATCCCTGAGGATATTAGAAAATTTATATTCTGAACAAGAACTCTGAATCAATAAGAATTCAAGAATATTCACTGTGCTATGTTTAAACATAAGTGATGAGGGAGTTTATTTTTTTCTTTAATTTTTTTCAACACATTTTTAAAAAATTATTTATTTTATTTATTTATTTTTGGCTGCATAGGGTCTTCATTGCTGCACGCAGACTTTAGTTGCAGAGAACGGGGGTTGCTCTTCGTTGCGGTGTGTGCATTTCTCATTGTGGTGGCTTCTCTTGTTGCGGAGTACAGGCCCTAGAGCATGAGGGCTTCAGTAGTTGTGCCACGTGGGCTCAGAAGTTGTGGCTCACGGGCTCTAGAGTGCAGGCTCAGTAGTTGTGGCACACGGGCTTAGTTGCTTCGTGACATGTGGGATCTTCAGAGGTAAGGAACTCCCTACCTTATGAGTCAGCCCATGCAAATTTTATATGGCTAAATTGTTAGGAAATACATTCTTATGGACAGAAGAAATCTGCCTTCTTATAACTTATACTGTAGTTTTGTCCTCTTAGAATGCAGAAAGAAAGTCTAAGCCTTTTCAACATGACAGTTTTTCATTTTTGGAAGACGACTGAAGGGATGTCTCCATTCTCTGTTCCTCAGCTAGAGATTTCCAGTTCCTTAATACTTGGTAGAGTTTTAGGTCCTTCTATCTTCCAAACCACTCTGCTCTGGGCACACTCGGGGTGTTGAGCCCCACTCTGTGTTCTTCTATGTACAATGTAAGAGAGGTGGGGTTGACTGTCAAATCTTTTCTGCCTCCTTCAGTTCCCTTAAGACAAAAATGAGAGAAGGACAATGTCGGCCAAACATTGAAGGTCTTTGATTTGTCCATGGTCCAACTTGTACATAGTTGGCAATAGTGTAACACAATAACACTTTTGAAGATAAATTTTGTTACCAACAGGAAACTACTTTGCACTGGGGCAGAACATGAAGTTCCATAAGAGACTGTTTCTTTTTATGTATCTCTTTTGTCAAAATTTAGCCATTTCACAGTCACTTCACAGTGACTGTAAGTCAATCACTGCTAAGAATGGGCCTACCATATTTGACTATTAGATTTTTACTCTTAAGTCATAATAGTGAACAAAATCTAATTCTACCAAAAATAAAGAAGCAAGTATTTGTTATTATTTAGGTAAGTAATAAAAGCCTGCTATGTTTTCAGAATATGAACCAATATATAAAAGTTTCTCAAAGCACAACCATGGTTGACATTTTATGGTGAAGTGAGACTCAGGATTGTGGCCAAAAAAAGTCATAACAAATTTTGGAATGAAAATGTGGTCAAGGTCAAAGAATAATTAAATAATTCCAGATGACTAGAAATTTGGAAATCTCAAAGAGCTATCAAGGTTATAAGAGGATTGGAACCATAAAGAGTATAAAAAAAACAGCAGGCATTTATTTTTTAATTTACACATTAATTTACCCATTGTTTACATTATTTAAAAACTGTTTCCTTGAGCATCTACTTTATGAGCAATACTTATCTGTAGCATTAGGTAGTCAATGATCAATAGACATGTACTGTCCCTGCCTCATTTTTTGTGTAGTAGGAATAGAATTTAAGTAAAGATAAAGAAACAAACACAAAATTATAAAATATAATAAACAATACATAGTACTGCAATATGCAGATGAAGAGATACTTTAAGTAATAATGACATTGAGACCCTCTCGTAGAATGTAGCATACATGGTATCAGCTATTCAAAGAACCAGTTGGAAGAATGTCAGAAGAGAAAATATATTCGAGGACTTTAAGGAATAGGAAACCTACAGAAGCAAAGAACTGAATGAATTTAGTGGCTACAACATAGTGATCAAGAAGAATAGTGATCAGTGAAGAAATTAAAAAGATTGTAGAATCTAAATCATTAAAGACATAGATCATGAAAAGGAGTTTGGGTAGTACTGTAACCCAATGGGAAGCTGGAAAATGATATAAATTTGGCAAACAGGAAAGCAAACATAGGATTCCAAAAGATAGGATAACTTAGCATTGTAGTTAATACCTATGCAAATTAAAGTTATTTTCTTCTCTTCTGTTCCTTCTTCTCTTCCTCCTAAACTTTGTCCTTTCCTCCTCCCTCCTCCTACTCTGTCTCCTTCTCTTCTTTACCACTGTCTCCTTCTTTCCTCTTTCTCTTTACCCCTCTTCTTCTTCCACTGCCCCTCCTCCTCATTTTGTTTTTCTTCTTTAGCAGGAGCAAACTTAGGAACTTTATCAACCTGTGTACAAACGCTTGTTAGTTAATCACGTCTTATTTGATTATGGAAATTGAGACTGTGTGAGCAGTATAATTGAAGACCATTGATGTATAGGGAAAACTCATTCAGGGCATCTTTTACCTAATGAGAATGCGTCTTTGAGTGGTCACTGTACAATTTATACACAAACTCTTCTCTACCAGTGCTAACTTCTTACAAGTATGAATACTTGTAAGAATCTCTAGTAATGAGTTTGGGGATTTAAGCCAACACTGAGGTGTGGAAAACCTAGTAGCATTCACTAATTCATCCAACTAAAAGTGTGTGTTTACTGCTCAGGTCCTAGAGCTCATACATACAGTGTCTACCACTGAATTTGTTACTTAATTTCCCACTGTCTGGAATCCCCCCTTATGGCACTGTGTACAGCTTATCTACCAAGGAGACCACTAACTCTCTGAGAGCATTTATTTTGTAGCTTTTACTACCTTAAATAACATCATAGAACATAGAAGAGTATTTTGTTCTGAATAAGTACTCAACAATTATTTTGGAATTGAATCAATACTGATCATTTATTCTCTATTATAAATTCAATATAGGTAGGGACTAGGTCACATTCATCTTTGTATAAAATACATACCAGCTTATTACCAAGAGAAGATTAGGCACTCCATGTGTTTGTTGAGTAAATGAACAAAGTTATCAAGCTTTAAGTTTTACCTTTCAGGAAAAACTAAGGAAAACACCTTGTCATAATCATCAAATTATATAGTGAATCCATGGCCACCATTTTTTTTTTTGGTACTCATTCTTTATTTACTTTTTTTTTTTTGAATTTTCTTTTATTTTTTTAATACAGCAGGTTCTTATTAGTTATCTATTTTATACATATTAGTGTATATATGTCAATCCAAATCTCCCAATTCATCCTACCACCACCACCTCCCACCCACCACTTTCCCCTCTTGGTGTCCATACGTTTATTCTCTACATCTGTGTCTCATTTCTGCCTTGCAAACTGGTTCATCTGTACCATGTTTCTACATTCCACATATATGCGTTAATATACAATGTTTGTTTTTCTCTTTTTGACTTACTTCACTCTGTATGACAGTCTCTAGGTCCATCTACATCTCTACAAATGACCCAATTTTGTTCTCTTTTATGGATGAGTAATAGTCCATTGTATATATGTATCACATCTTTATCCATTCGCCTATCAATGGACATTTAGGTTGCTTCCATTACCTGGCTATTGTAAATAGTGCTGCAGTGAACATTGGGGTGCATTTATTTTTTTTTTTATTTTTTATTTTTTTTATTTTTATTGGGCTATAGGGGATGGGTTGGGAAATATCTCTGTAAGTTATGCCCTACTAGGGAAATGTCCATTCTAATTTTCCTGGGATAGCTTTTGGAGCTTTTTCTTTTTCTTGGAGCTGCTGCTCTTGCTGGCAGCAGCCTCCTCAGGTCCACTGCTGAGAGGCTCCTCCTTGGAAGAGAATTTCCTCTTTTTTTTGGGGACCCTCCTGTTTCCTGACTCTTCAGAGTCACTATCTGGTTCCTCTTTGGGGAAAGATTTCTTCCTCTTGGTAAGACTTCCACTGCCAGCTGTCTCTTCAAGATCACTACTAACCAGCTCCTCCTTGGAAAAAGATTTCTTTTTTTTTGGCTTTGGAGGAGACAGATGGGTCTTCCATTCCATTCTCCTGAGGAACCTCCTGGGGCTTTTGCTTTTTCTTCTTTTTGGGTCTTTCACTTGTCTCCTCACATTCCTCCGGGGTACTACTGCTGTTTTCTGAAGACGCCAGGGCAATCGCAGCCAGCCTTTTCTTTTCCTTCTTCAAGCGTTTCTTCTCCTGTTTCTCCAGATTCCTAGCAATCTCAGCAGCCGCTTCCTCTGCCTGAACCATTGCCTCCTTCATGACATCCAGATTCTTTCATGGAATCTCTCCAGTCTCATAGAAGGACAGCCGCTCCTCAACTTGTTCTCAGAAGCTTTTCCCCAAATACATGGGTAGGTACCTCAGAGAAGCAATCAGTTCGTGAGGCAATACTGCATTTGTTTGCCAGGTATCGGGAGATGCGGCCTTTGTTCTTGGCAGCTGCTCGGCCAATGAAGGTAGAGTGGAAAATGAGTCCATATTTTGGGGTGTTACCCCTTGTCTTCAGGGCTGTGGAAAGTTGGTCCCTGTGCTGGGCCCAGGGAAGCATTTATCTTTTTGAATTATGGTAATCTCTGGATGTATGCCCAGTAGTGGGATTGCTGGGTCATATGGCAGTTCTATTTTTAGTTTTGTAAGGAACCTCCATACTGTTCTCCATAGTGGCTGTATCAATTTACATTCCAACCAACAGTGCAAGAGGGTTCCCTTTTCTCCACACCCTCTGCAGCATTTATTGTTTGTAGATTTTTTGATGATGGCCATTCTAACTGGTGTGAGGCGATACCTCATTGTAGTTTTGATTTGCATTTCTCTAATAATTAATGATGTTGAGCAGCTTTTCATGTGCTTCTTGGCCATCTATATGTCTATGTCTTCTTTGGAGAAATGCCTATTTAGGTCTAATGCCCTTTTTTTTTTGGCTTAAGTAACACATTTATTTTCTTACAGTTCTGCCCATTTTTTGAGTGGGTTGTTTGTTTTTTTAATATTGAGCCACATGAGCTGTTTATATACTTTGGAGATTAATCCTTTGTCCGTTGATTCATTTGCAAATATTTTCTCCCATTCTGAGGGTTGTCTTTTTGTCTTGTTTATGGTTTCCTTTGCTGTGCAAAAGCTTTTAAGTTTCATTAGGTCCCATTTGTTTAGTTTTGCTTTTATCTCCATTACTCTAGGAGGTGGGTCAAGAAAGATCTTGCTGTGACTTATGTCAAAGAGTGTTCTTCTTATGTTTTCCTCTAAGAGTCTTATAGTATCTGGTCTTACATTTAGGTCTTTAATCCATTTTCAGTTTATTTTTGTGTATGGTGTTAGGGAGTGTTCTAATTTCATTCTTTTACATGTAGCTGTCTAATTTTCCCAGGACCACTTATTGAAGACTGTCTTTTCTCCATTGTATATCCTTGCCTCGTTTGTCATAGATTAGTTGACCATGGGGGCGTGGGTTTATCTCTGTGCTTTCTATCCTGTTCCATTGATCTATATTTCTGTTTTTGTGCCAGTACCATATTGCCTTGATTACTGCAGCTTTGTAGTATAGTCTGAAGTCAGGGAGTCTGATTCCTCCAGCGCTGTTTTTTTCCCTCAAGATTGCTTTGGCTATTCGGGGTCTTTTGTGTGTACATACAAATTTTAAGATTTTTTTGTTCTAGTTCTGTAAAAAATGCCATTGGTAATTTAATAGAGATTGCATTGAATATGTAGATTGCTTTGGGTAGTAGAGTCATTTTCCCAATATTGATTCTTCCAGTCCAGGAACATGGTATATATCCCCGTCTGTTTGTGTCATCTTTGATTTCTTTCTGTGTCTTATAGTTTTCTGCATACAGGTCTTTTGTCTCCTTAGGTAGGTGTATTCCTAGGTATTTTAGTCTTCTTATTGCAGTGGTGAATGGGATTGTTTCCTTAATTTCTCTTTCTGATTTTTCATTGTTAGTGTATAGGAATGCAAGAGATTTCTGTGCATTAATTTTGTATCCTGCAACTATACAAAATTCGTTGATTAGCTCTAGTAGTTTTTTGGTGGCATCTTTAGAATTCTCTATGTATAGTATCATGTCATCTGCAAACAGTGACAGTTTTACTTCTTTTACAATTTGTATTCCTTTTATTTCTTTTTCTTCTCTGATTGCTGTGGCTAGGACTTCCCAAACTACGTTGAATAATAGGGGCAAGAGTGGACCTCCTTGTCTTCTTCCTGATCTTAGAGGAAATGCTTTCAGGTTTTCACCATTGAGAATGATGTTTTCTGTGGGTTTGTCATATATGGGCTTTATTAGTTTGAGGTAGGTTCCCTCTATTCCCAATTTCTGGACAGTTTTTACCATAAATTTTGCTGAAATTTGTCAAAAGCTTTTTCTGCATCGATTCAGATGATCATATGTTTTTTATTCTTTAATTTGTTATTATGGTGCATCACATTGACTGATTTGTGTATATTGAAGAATCCTGCATCCCTAGGATAAATCCCACTGAATCATGGTGTATGGTCCTTTTACTGTGTTGTTGGATTCTGTTTGCTAGTATTTGGTTGAGGATTTTTGCATCTATATTCATCAGTGATATTGGTCTGTAATTTTCTTTTTTTGTAGTATCGTTGTCTGGTTTTGGTATCAGGATGATGGTGGCCTCGTAGAATGAGTTTGGGAGTGTTCCTTCCTCTGCAGTTTTTTGGAAGAGTTTGAGAAGGATGGGTGTTAGCTCTTCTCTAAATGTTTGATAAAATTCACCTGTGAAGCCATCTGGTCCTGGACTTTTGTTTGTTGGAAGATTTTTAATTGCAGTTTCAATTTCAGTGCTTGTGATTGGTCTGTTCATATTTTCTATGTCTTCCAGTTCAGTCTTGGAAGGTTATACCTTTCTAAGAATTTGTCCATTTCTTCCAGGTTGTCCATTTTATTGGCATAGAGTTGCTTGTAGTAGTCTGTTATGATGCTTTGTATTTCTGTGGTGTCCATTGTAACTTCTCCTTTTTCATTTCTAATTTTATTGATTTGAGTCCTCTCCCTCTTTTTCTTGATGAGTCTGGCTAAAAGTTTATCAATTTTGTTTATCTTCTCAAAGAACCAACCTTTAGTTTTATTGATCTTTGCTATTGTTTTCTTTGTTTCTATTTCATTTATTTCTGATCTGATCTTTATGATTTCTTTCCTTCTACTAACTTTGGGTTTTGTTTGTTCTTCTTTCTTTAGTTCCTTTAGGTGTAAGGCTAGGTTGTTTATTTGAGATTTTTCTTGTTTCTTGAGGTAGGATTGTATTGCTATAAACTTCCCACTTAGAACTGCTTTTGCTGCATCCCATAGATTTTGGATCATCATGGTTTCATTGTCATTTGTCTCTAGGTATTTTTTTATTTCTCCTTTGATTTCTTCAGTGATCTCTTGGTTATTTAGTAACATATTGTTTAGCCTTCATGTGGTTGTGTTTTTTACGGGGTTTTTTGCCTGTAATTCATTTCTAATCTCATAGCGTTGTGGTCAGAAAAGATGCTTGATATGATTTCAATTTTCTTAAATTTACTGAGGCTTGATTTGTGACCCAAGATGTGATCTATCCTGGAGAATGTTCCATGCACACTTGAGACGAAAGTGTAATCTGCTGTTTTGGGATGGAATGTCCTATAAAATCAATTAAATCTATCTGGTCTATTGTGTCATTTAAAGCTTGTGTTTCCTTATTAATTTTCTGTTTGGATGATCTGTCCATTGGTGTAAGTGAGGTGTTAAAGTCCCCCACTATTATTGTGTTACTGTCAACTTCCTCTTTTATAGCTGTTAGCTTTTGCCTTATGTATTGAGGTGCTCCTATGTTGGGTGCATAAATATTTATAATTGTTGTATCTTCTTGGATTGTTCCCCTGATCATTATGTAGTGTCCATCCTTGTCTCTTGTAACATTCTTTATTTTAAAGTCTATTTTATCTGATATGAGTATTGCTACTCCAACTTTCTTTTGATTTGCATTTGCATGGAATATCTTTTTCCATCCCCTCACTTTCAGTCTGTATGTGTCCCTAGGTCTGAAATGAGTCTCTTGTAGACAGCATATATATGGGTTTTGTTTTTGTATCCATTCAGCCAGCATATGTCTTTTGGTTGGAGCATTTAATCTGTTCACATGTAAGGTAATTATTGATATGTATATTCCTATTACCATTTTTTAAATGTTTTGGGTTTGTTTATGTAGTTCCTTTTCTTCTCTTGTGTTTCCCACTTAGAGAAGTTCCTTTAGCATTTGTTGTAGAGCTGGCTTGGTGGTGTTGAATTCTTTTAGCTTTTGCTTGTATTTAAAGCTTTTGATTTCTCCATTGAATCTGAATGAGATCCTTGCAAGGTAGAGTAATCTTGGTTGTAACTTCTTCCCTTTCATCACTTTAAATATATTATGCCACTTCCTTCTGGCTTGTAGAGTTTCTGCTGAGAAATCAGCTGTTAACCTTATGGGAGTTCCCTGGTATGTTATTTGTCCTTTTTCCCTTGTTGCTTTTAATAATTTTTCTTTGTCTTTAATTTTTGTCAATTTAATTACTATGTGTCTCGGTGTGTTTCTCCTTGGGTTTATCCTGTATAGGGCTCTCTGCGCTTCCTGGACTTTTGTGGCTGTTTCCTTTCCCATGTTAGGGAAGTTTTCAACTATAATCTCTTCAGATATTTTCTCAGGTCCTTTCTCTCTCTCTTCTCCTTCTAGGACCCCTATAATGCGAATGTTGGTGCACTTAATGTTGTCCCAGTGGTCTCTTAGGCTGTTTTCATTTCTTTTCATTCTTTTTTCTTTATTGTGTTCCACAGCAGTGAATTCCGCCATTCTGTCTTCCAGATCACTTATCCGTTCTTCTGCCTCAATTATTCTGCTATTGGTTCCTTCTAGTGTATTTTTCATTGCAGTTATTGTATGGTTCATCTCTGTTTGTTTGTTCTTTAATTCTTCTAGGTGTTTGTTCTTTAATTCTTCTAGGTCTTTGTTAAACATTTCTTGCATCTTCTCGACCTTTGCCTCCCTTCTTTTTCGGAGGTCCTGGATCATCTTCACTATCATTATTCTGAATTCTTTATCTGGAAGCTTGCCTATTCCACTTCATTTAGTCGTTTTTCTGGGGTTTTATCTTGTTCCTTCATCTGGTACCTAGTCTTCTGCCTTTTCATTTTACCTATCTTTCTGTGAATGTGGTTTTTGTTTCACAGGCTGCAGGATTGTAGTTCTTCTTGCTTCTGCTGTCTGCCCTCTGGTGGATGAGGCTATCTAAGAGGCTTGTGGAAGCTTCCTGATGGGAGAGACTGGTGGTGGGTAGAGCTGGGTATTGCTCTGGTGGGTAGAGCTGAATAAAACTTTAATCCGCTTGTCTGCTGATGGGTGGGGCTGAGTTCTCTCCCTGTTGGTTGTTTGGACTGAGGCGACCCAGCACTGGAGGCTACAGGCTCTTTGGTGAGGCTAATGGTGGACTCCAGGAGGGCTCATTCCAAGGAGTACGTCCCAGAACTTCTGCTGCCAGTGTCCTTGTCCCCACCATGAGCCACAGCTACCCCCCGCCTCTGCAGGAGACCCTCCAACACTAGCAGTTATGTCTGGTTCCGTCTCCTATGGGGT
The DNA here is from genome assembly GCF_009873245.2 of Balaenoptera musculus. Classification (NCBI taxonomy): domain Eukaryota; kingdom Metazoa; phylum Chordata; class Mammalia; order Artiodactyla; family Balaenopteridae; genus Balaenoptera; species Balaenoptera musculus. The sequence continues at coordinate 93,716,009 of NC_045788.1, forward strand.
CATTGCTCCTTCCTCCTGGGTCCTGATGTGTATACTACCTTGTGTGTGCCCTCCAAAAATGGAGTCTCTGTTTCCCCCAGTCCTGTCAAAGTCCTGTAGTGAAATCCCACTAGCCTTCAAAGTCTGATTCTCTGGGAATTCCCCCTCCCATTGCCAGACGCCCAGGTTGGGAAGCCTGATGTTGGGCTCAGAACCTTCACTCCAGTGGATGGATGTCTGTGGTATAATTGTTCTCCAGTTTGTGAGTCACCCACCCAGAGGTTATGGGATTTGATTTTATTGTGATTGTACCCCTCCTACCATCTCATTATGGCTTATCCTTTGTCTTTGGATCTTTTTTGGTGAGTTCCAGTGTCTTCCTGTCAATGATTGTTCAGCAGTTAGCTGTGATTCCGATGCTCTTTTTTTTTTTTTTTGCATCTTTCTTTCCCCAATTTTTAGGACTCCGAAGAGTCAAACAAAAGTGAAATATTTGATTGAATTTTTAATTTTGCCTTAGAAATGTGTCCGAGAATGAGAAGATTGTCATCACAGGTTTTCAAAAGTATAATCAGGATATCCAGAGGAAGACAAAATTCCAACTGATGTTTATCAGTAGCATATAGGCAGTGGTAAACATTCTTCCTCACCATTCCCAAGTTAAAGAGCTAAGATAAAGTGTGTGAAGAGTAGTAAGGGGGCCTCCCTGCATTACATCAGAAGTTCGCAGAAATTTATAAATAGTCTTACATAAGTCATTCAAATTGTTAAAGTTTGCATGGACTAACTTTTGTCTGTTTTAAAATGCGTGATTAATTCTCAATTTAGCATAGGTGCCTGATAATACAATTAGAATTACAGTTTCAATATTTTCATCTTACACTTTAATATGAAAATTAAATAATATATTGCTGTCAGTGAATTAAGTTATGATAAGCAATTTGTCAGTAATAACTCTGGATAACATATCCAAAAGAGAATTCAATTTTACAATTCCCTTTGCAGTGCAAATAAGCCCATAATGAACCATTTAATTCACTTGATCAGTTTTATTTAGCATCCAAACCTAAACTAAGCTATATAAAATTTATTCAGTTGCTCATATTATAATACATAAATATTTAAGTGATCAATCAGATGATCCTGCACTAATTTTCAAAACATTTAATTCATACATTCAAGACATACATATCAAAAGCTGACTATGTGTCAGGCTCTGGGCTATAATGAGTGCTAAATAAAGTCTCACAAATATTTTAGAATTCAGAATGCAGTACATTAGGGAAATTTCCTGGGAGTGGAATTTCATGTTCAGTGTCTGGGTAGGGTGAGAATTGGGAGAAGTTGTCACCATATCAGTCTTCATTAAACCAACTTTTTCAAAGTTGATGAACGTGGCTACCAAAATTTTTCAGTAGATCTGCTATTTCTAGGACTGCTAATCTCTTTTCTTCTTATGAAGCAGGCAAATATATATTCCCAGTTATAAGCCTGCCGTTACTGTTTTGTATGTAACTGCCTTTATAAGTACTTTCTGAGACTGGAAGCTGGTAAATAAGGTCAGGAAAAAGAAATTGTAAGAGAAAACTTTCAGTAAGCATAAAGTGGATGCTTTAATCAAATGGATATGTTTTAATATTCAGTTATTTTGCTGCATACTATCCAAAGTAGAGTGTTCAGTCATTTTAAAGGATATTTTGTAGTTTAAAACATACTGTATGGTGTTAGAAATTCTGATAATATCTGCATTCTTTTTTTAATTTAATTCTCAATGTACACACACATACACATATATGGAAAAAAATGTTAGAGATATCACACTAGCTTCTAATCTCCATCACCAGTTACCTCTTAAGTATTAGTGTTGACTACTGTAGACCAAGCATTTGTAGATCATAGATTCTGCTTTCCTGGTGAAGATCCTCTGCTGCATGTCCCATCTCACTCTTTACCCACACCATCTGCTCTAAGATGTCTGTTTCCCCTTTCAGTGATTGTAATTATGGTCCCAGAGAAGTATTAAAATTGGCTTGTTAATCCCTGGGATGGCTGCATAATGTTGCATCTTGCTTTCTTCTAACTGAAGCACACAGTGTCTGTGCTTTCTGTTATTTGCATTCTCTACCTAGATCAGGATTGCTTCTTAAATCATGGCATGAGGGTGAGCTTAAATCCCCTTCCATAGCAGAAATATATTTCTGTCAAATTTCTACCTTAAATTTTTTTTTCCTGAACTAAGACACTTCCTATATACTATTACAAAAAATATCTACACATAACAGTGGCTCCGGGCATTGCCCTTGAATTGTTTTCCTTCCAAAGCCTTTATAAAGAAAGCTGACCATATCGTTATATTTTTAGAAAGAAAGCAACCATATAAGCAAAAGCTCACAGCTCATTTGGAAAGCTTATTGAAAACTTTGATAAGATGAAAATTAAAGAGAGTCGTTAACATCATCAGACATCTCTCAAAGATTAAAGGTGTGCTGGTATGGAACAAGGTAAAATCTTAACAATAAGCCACAACCTGAAATTATGTATTAACCATAATTCTAATGGAGCCCATTTTTCCTTTCTATACCTAAACTATATTGAATTCAGAGTATAAAATGAGAACACCATAAAGTATAGAATTATAAGAAAAATATATTTCCCCTAGCAAGGGAAAATATTAATTCATTCTCTATGTCTGTGGGCAGGTGTGCTGCTTTCAATGGTTTCTGCTCTCTGTTCTTATCAATACAAGTTCTCTATCACATATTTCAAATAACTTGAAGTAATGAATTATTTTATATGATTTAAAATTTGTATTAGAATATGTGTCAGAAGGTTCTGTTATTTGTTTGCAAGCAACCAAAACATCCTTTAAATAGTTTCTAGAGGAAATGAATGGATCAATTGCTATTATGGAGCCCACAGAATCTTAAGAAATGCCTGAGTATCAGGCTGTAATGACTCATAGTCAGGAGCATCAAGAAAATGATACTACAAGACTCTTCCAGTGGAAATGTACTGACCCCAGCCAGTTCCAGGCACAGACCCTGCAGCTTGCTGTGCACATGCTGCCACCAGGCACAACAGCTAGAATTACTGCCAAGCTGACCCTGAAAGAGGAACATTGTTGCAGCCATCCATAACATGATGACAAATGCTATGTGTTGCTTGCTTCTCCACATGACCAGTTTTTAGATTAAAGCTTCACACATTGATTTTGATTTGTGGAGCCTAGGGCAAATCTATGCACTCTGGCAGGAAAGGCAAATTTCTGTATTTTCCTTTGGGAGAATTTTCAAATATACTAAAAGTATTCAGTCATTACATATGGCTTAAAAGAATGACAAATGTCTGTTACGCAGAGACAATGCAGTTTGTATATTTAATTACTCCATTCAAGCTGAGATTTAATGTGAAACAGGAGAACAAAGTAGAATAATCAATCATTCTCATGTAGCTTAAAGAGACAAGAGAAAGAGGAGTTGCAATTAGAGTTCACCACAGGTGCAGCAGGTTGGAAGCATATTCTTGGAAAGGAAAGGAAAGGAAAGGAGATAGATATATCAGTATCTAAATAGATATAGATGTCTATTTATATATAAATAGATAGACATCCCTATATATCTATAGGGATGTATATATATAGATATATACATTTTTTTCTTCTAAATAACATAGTAATTCATTAATATTCAGCTATCTCACTTGCCTTAATTCCTAGAGTATAAATATTTTAATTAAGGATGGAAAAGGTATATAAAAATGTTATTCTTTCTAAAGATTCCTCTAAGAGTGTAGTTATAAAAGTAGGAGTAATTAATTGCCCCAACTCACAGAACTCTATTATATATGTCGTTGTTAAATATATATCAGGTTTTGTATTTTTATTCATTTGGAGTCAAAGTTGTACTGAACTGTACTGTCAAGGAAGGGGAGGCAGGCAAAGGGACAGGGTGGGTAAATCAGATAAAGTATGCTAAGTACAAAAGGCACACAAAGCTTCATTCTCTTCTATCTCTGTTACTCTGTGAGACATCACCCAGCATCTGACTGAGGTAGGCTTGATTTATAAGAATGGGTATGGATACGTTTCTATTTCTTTTCAAGAGTGATTTTGCTAGTTTGAACAAGACCTCAGATAAGATTTCAGTTGCATTTTTTTCTGTGACAGTTGCTCTTCCTACTTTCTTTGCGTGCATTAAAGTGTGTGTTTAATATGTACTATAATGAATTCACCTGCCTAAATTTTATTTCAAAGCTTATTTCTATTTTTTTAATAAATTCATTTCTCACCAAAAGGGTTATGGTTACATCATTGGTAAAATAGTTAGGAAAGCATATTCCAATCAAAGTAAAAAAAGATACAATTCAAGGAATCAAGGAGTCCACTAAAATGTCAAAATGACATGTTACATGTTGAATGAGATGGTATAAAAAATCCCGAGAGAACAGTTTGTGCAAGTTATGTATTTATGTTTAATTTTTGTTCTTCAAGACAATGTTATTACCATGAAGATACTTTCTCTTTAGTAATCTAAATCAAATTATCATATTCCCTATGCTAAGGGTTAGCTTATAATACCTCCTTGCATCCCTTCCAACACAAAAGTATGTGCCAGTGACTGCATGCACACATACATTTAACCATGGTTTTTGGCAAATTATTTTCCTTAATCACATGATGCAGTGCTACATAAAATACCTGCATAATGGCCTGTTTACCTTAGTATGATTTCAACACGACTTTATATTTCATTATAGGTGTTCTAGATGTATGCTTCTAAAAGGGCTTTTCTGTTACGATGTACTTGATGAATGATATTTACCTGAGTGGCAGATCCACACGGGCTTATTCTAGATGTTGTGGAAGTCATAGTTCTTTACTTGCCATAGTTCTTTACTGCTGTCCTTTTTGGAATTTAAAACCATCTTGGGAATTTTGTTGTGATCATTTGTTTTGAAGAAACAAAATATCTTGATGCTTTGCTCATGCAATAAATTTTCCATGATGTATCCTTCCTTCTCTCTTCTTTTCTAGATAATATAAGCTTTGATGATCATCTACTTTCTCTAATTCCACCACATAATTTATCTGTCCACTTCTAGTGCTTTGTCCATAGGCCAGTTTTGTAGTATATCATTTAATTCACATTACTTCTTTATTTGTGTATCTCCCTTTGGTATTTTTATCTCCCAGAGAGGCATGTACAATAATTCATCTTTATTCTTCTTGTTATAATATCAATATGTAATTAATAGAAAACATTCAGTAATTGTTAGCTGAATTGAAATAAAATACAAAAGTGAAGACTATTATATTAACCATTTTAATAATATGTAAACAAACTTAAGGGGAAGAAAATGTTATAATGGTTAATTTTGGCTCAGAAAGTATGTATGTATGTATGTATCCATATGTACATGAATGTATATACCTTCTAATTTATAAAACCAATGGCAGAGATAAGTCAGAACCAGAAAAATTCAAATAAAATATCTAAACCCAGGTATTGGTTTTAAAAAACAACTTACAGTACAGTAAGAAGCTCTTCTTTGTTCCTTTATAATATTCTTTATAAACATATAGTTTATATTTTGACCCAACATAATTACCTATAGGAAAAACAGAATATTGCCTAAGATTGGATGTAGAACCCTCTTTCTCATTAGTATTGTGGCAAGTCTTTAATAGTGGTTGAATGTAAAAAGGAAAAAAATATTGGAAATATCGGTAAAACTTTATCTCTTTTACTTAATCTTATGGAAAGGAAGTAAAAAGGATTAAACAGGAAACAGAAGAGATTTCTACAAAATTTTAATTAGTATTCTCAGATAATGAGAGGTTATTGTATCTACACAGAAGAAATAGAAGGCTATGAAATAAATAGCATACATATTTCTGGTAGTGGTATTCCTTTCTCTAATTTTAAAGTTTTCCTGATTATAGTACCACAATTAATAGCATTATTTCTATGAATTCAGTCTACACTGGAAGTGTAGAATGTCATTATTAAACTAACTCAGGCAGATCTGACATTGACATCTTTGCTTTTAATTTTAAAAAATTTTAAAAAAAAGAAATCAGTTTGCAAATGAAAAAGATAAGTTTAAACTACTTAAGTTCTATGAAATAAAAATGTCACATAAATCTTGTTTTCTACATGAAACATCCAATTTATATGTTTTTAAAAACTGAAATTTCAAATTCAGCATGGCCTCCATGGTGACTGTCTGAAATGTCATTGCAGTCTAATAACTAATACAATTTTGTCCTTAATTTATTCACAGTTATGGGATTTTAGTTTGGTGCAAATGTAGACACTGAAATATAGCCCTCACTGTCACCCCTGGACCTTTTTCTCACAAGCTTTTCTTTTCTTTACTTGTCTATAGATGTTTTGTATATTTATCCCTTCACTTATTTTACCAAGGTCAGGAGGACATTCATTCTGTGTTTCATAGGCTTATGATGTTGGATATAAAATGGAGTGAATTTCATTTCTAAACATGGAGTTGGGGAGAATGTAAAGATGGAGAACACTTAAATATTAATACATATTGTCTTCTCAATTTTAATGCAGAGAAAGTAGTGGTTACATGTAAGGGAAAGAGAGGAGGTAACAAATGGAGTGAGCTTTGAGAGATGGCAAGATGGGATAAGAGTCAGGAATGTGATGGGGAGGAATGGATTAGAAAGGAATAAGGTGTAGAAAGAACACCCCTTCTATGCTTTAGTAAGAAAGCAAAAAAGTAGGGGTAAGTCCACCTGTATATCTGTAGGTGGAAGTTGTTCAAATTCTCATCTCATTGCTTACCTCTTTCTATGAACGTTATGCAAAAACATCTGCTGCAAATTAAGTCTGATGGATAGTATGTGAAAAATGTTTTTATAAGAATGGAAACATTTGAAATATCTACTGTGTAAATGGGGAAAAATAAACATAATAGGATTGCCAGGATCCAATTTATGTTGAAGACCATGGCTGTGTTGAAGCACCGATCTGTGAGTGTTGGTTGATTTCTCTTTGGATAGTGTTTAGGTTCAGAGAAGATAAAAAGATTTATCTGGGGTTGGAATTTTCCCTGGTCGTGCTGAAAAGACAATCAATATAATCAATAAGAAAACTGATACAGAAAAACCTAACATGGAAGGATGGAAATGGTTTAGGATTAACGACAAAAGAGTAACTAATACTTTGAATAGCTTTACGAGGTCAAAAAGCAGTGGTGTTGTGAGTAACTATATGAGGAAGCTAGAGACAGAAACTTGTCATGGGGTTGGGCTACCTGAATGTATCATTTCAAAGGTAGGTTGTTTCAGATGATTTAAAAATGCCCCAGGTATGTCCGCAGCAATGATTGGTTGAAGTTGTTTTGAGAGTCTTAGTCAGCCACAAGCCCCAGATTACATTTTGTACACCTATCACTCATCTAGTCAATGTGTCTAATCCAGTTTGCCTAAATATCCTCTTTCCTTCTAATAAAACTAGATGTTCAGCTTTAGAACCAACACCAACTGTTAAGAAATTTTAGAGACATTAGTCCTGTGTGACTTATCGGTCAACTATTGATTATTATCACTACATTTCCTACAAAGAAACACATTTCCAGATTCAGATATCACAATCCTCAATAGCTAAATGAACACAAACAGATGGTTACACACCAAGCATGACTAACCAGTTTAGATGTAAGAGTTATGTGCCACGTAAAGAACCATGCTTCCTTTACACTGACGATCTTCTGACTTGTGTGTGTTAACAAAACAGACAAGCACTCACTAGTAGCACATGAGTCAGGGTAAATCACTGATTAAATAGTGAGTATCTCTGCTGTGATAAACTTTTCCATTAACCCTTAAAAAAAGAAAGATGTATAAGATCTATGGTAAAGAGGAGAAAAGGCATTCTGTATAAGGAAAACAGCCTCTATCCTACTGTCCAATTCCACAATTCTTTAACTTTATATGCAGATTTATGCTCACAGCAAATCCTCTAGGCTTCTGTGTCCCTGATATGATGACAAAGACATATGTCCTCTAACGTCTGCTGTGCTCTTTCCCTTCTGTACTTACCACTGCTGTCTTTTTGCCTTGCATTGTATTCTAAGATTTTAAACTCTTAGCTTTCATCTATAGAAAAAAAAAGAGCTACTCTTCCACTAATTCCTGTTTATCATTCTTTGAGGATGACTTAATTTCCTTGTTTCCACTGTAATAACTCAAGTCAGGGTATCAGTTCATCATCAACAATGTCTATATTTTGTTGAAATCTGTCTGAAAGCTACTGTAATATAAACTGTGTACTATTCTCACAAGGTGGAAACAAAGTGTTCCCTTAAACAAATGCTGACTTACTGCTTATGGGCCAAAGAGAAATCTTTTTCTCTAAGGACATAGGGTGGTCAAATATGACTAGTGTAGGAGAAATCCCTGAGACTAGAAGTTCTGAAAAATTGTACAGTGTTTCAAAGTCCTTTCTGGGTGTGGAAAGAGAAACTTCAACTGAACTATATATTTAAATATATGTTCGCTTAAGATTTACTGTATTTTAAATGAAAGCATTATCATGTTTGGAGAGGGGTCGTAGTTATGAATTGGAATCCTGTTTGCGATAGGACAAACTTCAACTCCTTGCTGCAGAGTTGAGTGAAAAAGCAACCTTTTTTTCCCCCTATTTCTGAGCTAACTTAGACAGTTGCAATGTGGTTTTCATGTATCTTCAGCTTCAGTTGAACTGGAAGAAAGCCTAAACATGGAATTCACTTTGCAGACTTCCTTGGTTCAAGGAAGAGAATTTCCTTTCAGAATTTTTGAAGGCATACATGCCATAATTCTAGAGTGCAAATACCCACCAAGTAGCTTTAGATGTGTGCAGCCGTAGGAGACCACCCATCACTCTTGTCCTCTCACATTTCTCAGGAAATGAACTCCTAATCCTCCTAAAGAATGAAAATAATCACACTGGAAGGCACAAAACGTTGCAGATTGGCTGGAGGCCGTGATGTAAGTATGAACAATATTACCCAAATTTTACAGATGAGGAAACTGCAACTCAGAGAGTATGTTTCAGTAACTAATATAGTAGAATTGGGGTAAAATTCAGACATCTATCTTTCTTGAAATTGTAGTTTTTATGATTTCCCTTACATCATTGGTTTTTAACTGGGGCCCTTTTTGCCCCCAGAGGACATTTACAGTGTCTGGAGACATTCTTTGATTGTCACAACTGGAAATGCTTCTGGCATCTAGTGAGTAGATGCTCGAAATGCTGCTAAAAATCCTGCAATGCACAGGATAGCACCCTGCCCCCCAACCCAACGAATAACTGTCTCATCCTAAAAGTCCATACCAAGTTGAAAAACCGTGCCTTAAATATTATTGATATATTTTGGCATATGGAAAGAACCTATACTTACTGGGGCACTATAGGAAAAGAATGTCTTTCATCCTTGCATTTACACATAAGCTTTGCTAAAAAAGCAAACCTACTGTTTGAGTTTCCTAGAGCAAATAAGCTGTCTTCATAGTGCTTCCCAGAATATGTAGCCATACCTCAAGGACACCAATGTTAACAGGTCACTAATCAAGTGGGAGAAACCGAAGCTATGGGCTGTAGCTAGGTTATTTTTTTCAACAAACTAATTAAGTTTTATGTATTGTATTCACATTCTATGAGAAAAAAAAAAGTTATTTATTGGAGCATAGGCCTTTTCTGGTGTCTGCAGCATTAAAGGGTCCTCAGTAGAGACCAGTATAAGCAAAGAAAGGAATACAAGTGTAAACAAGTACAAATGAAAAGTAGATTGCCCATTTGGACAACACTCCTCTTGTAGAGCTGTAAATCAGTATGCCCAAATAGAGGAAACTGAAAATTCTGAGCTATATTTGTTGCTCACCAATCAAATGGTCTCAAACACAGAACTGTTGTTCTAGACAAAATCAGTCATCTCTTAGTGGTTGCTGAAATAAAGTCTTCATAATCAAGAACTTTCTTCTTTAACACACCCCATGACTGACATATATAGTGTTATTTTATGAAGGTACTCTCTGTGGTGCATTACATAAAGAAAAAAAAATCAATGTATCTATCACCAGTGTGTTTAAGTAGCATAAAATGACTATAGCTCACCTTTTCTTCTGACACTACACTTCTGTTATTTAAAAAGAAAATTTGCCAGTCTCTTGGGTAAGGGTTAATAGCTAACATTTTTATTAACATTTTCTTTATTTCTAATTACGTTAAGCATCTTTCCTATGTGTATTGTCAGTTGATATGTTTCCTCCATGAATTGTCTATTTACATTTTTTCCAATTTGCTACTTTTTTTCTTTTCTTTCCATTATTAAGAAATTTGAATACTGTTTTCTTAACGATACACATTGGGAATGTGTAATTTCTCATAACACCATGGGCTGGCAAGATGAGAGCTACAGAGCTCTTTATACTCCTAAAGGGTACAAATATTTTGAAAAACAATTTCTCAATGTTTTGTGAAGTTGATGATGTGTATGTAATACTATCCAGCAACTTCACTTGTATGTGTCTCTCTACTGTTACCACTATACTTATACAAGTAATCATGTTGTAGAAAGATGTTCAAAGTAGCATTTTTTTAAGGTAAACTATGTATTGATTATTTTCTATAGTCCAAACATTTATATGGCTCTATATTCTACCTTTTAATCTTACAGAATCTACTGAGAGGTAGACTATTTTTAAAGACATTTTTTAAGAGTCGTATTAGGTTAACAACAAAATTATGTGGAAAATATAGAGATTTCCCTCATCACCCATCCCCAAACACACAGAATCTGCTCCACTATTGATAACCCCCAACAGAGTGGTATATTTGTTATAATCTATGCACCTACATGGACACATGATCACCCAGAGGGTCATAGTTCACATTAGGATTCAGTCTTGCTGTTGTTTGTTCTATTCATTTTGACAAATGTATAATGCATTTATCACCCATTATAATATAACAGATAATAGTTTCCCTGTGCTGAAAATCCTCTGTGCTCTACCAGTTCAACCCTCCTCCCACCAACCCCTGACAATCACTGATCATTTTACTGTCTCCATAGTTTCACTTTTTCCAAAACGTCATCATAGAGTTGGAATAGTACAGTATGTAATCTCTTCAGTTTGGTTTCTTTTATTTGTAATATGCATTTAAGGTGTCTTCATGTCTTTTTATGGCTTGATAACTCATTTTTTAGAGCTGAATAATATTCTGTTGTCTAGATGTACCACAGATTATTTATCCATTCATGTACTAAAGGACACCTTGGTTGCTCCCAAGTTTTAATGATTATGAATAAGGCTGTAATAAATATCCTGTGCAGGTATTTGTGTGTACAAAAGTTTTTGCCTCATTTGGTTAAATAACAGAGTGCATTTGCTGGATCATCTGATAAGAGCATATTTAGTTTTGTAGGAAACTGCCAGACTATCTTCCACAGTGACTGTACTACTTTGCATTCCCACTACCAATGAATGAGAGATCCTGTTACTCTACATCCCCACAAGCAGTTGGTGGTGTCACTGTTCCAGATTATGGCTATTCTAATAGGTGTTAGTGGTATCTCATTGGTATTTTACCTGCAATTCCTTAATGACATACAATGTTGAGCATCTTTTCCTATGTTTATTTGCTATCTTTATATCCTCTTTGGTGCTGTGTCTGTTCAGGTAGTATGCCCACTTTTTAATTGTTTTTTTTTTTTTTTAATTGTTGAGTTTTAAGAATACTTTGTGTATTTTGGATAACAATCATTTATCAGATATATCTTTTGCAAATGTTTTATCCCAGTCTGTGACTTGTCTTCTAATTCTCTTGTTGTTTTTCACAGAAGTTTTTAATTTTAATGAAGTTCAACAATTATTTCTTTTATGGATCGTGCTTTTGACATATCTAAAATTTCATCACCATACCTAAGGTCATCTAGATTTTCTTGTAAGTTAACATCTAGGAGATTTATAATTTTGCTTTCTACCTTTAGGTCTGTAATCCATATTGAGTTAATTTCTGTGATGGCTGTACAGTCTTTGTCTAGATTCATTTTCTTACATGTAAATGTCCAATTGGTGTGACAGCATTTATTGAAAAGACTTTCTTTACTCCATTGTATTGCCTTTGCTCCTCTGTCAAAGATTAGTTGCTTATATTTATGTGAGTCTATTTAACCTTTCTGTTCTGTTTCATTGATCTATTTGTCTGTTCTTTCACCAATACCAAACTGGATTGATTACTGTAGCCTTATAGTAAGTTTTAAAATTAGGTAGTGTCAGGTCTCCAATTTGTTCTTCTTCAATATTAAGTTCGCTCTTTTGGGTATTTTGCTTCACCAACTTTAAAATCATTTTGTCAATATCCACAAAACCTGCTGGGATTTTGATTGGAATTGCATTGAATCTATAGATAAATTTGGGAAGAACTGACATCCTGACAAAATTGAGTTTTTCTATACTCATGAACATGGACTATTTCTTCATTTGTTTGGTTCTTCTTTAATTTTTTGTCAGAGTTTTCCTCATGTAGATCTTGTATATATTTTTTTATATTTACACTTAAGTATTTAATTTTTTGGATGCTAATATAAATGCTTTTGCACTTTTAATTTCAAATTCCACTCATTCATTGCTTGTATATAGGAAAGCAATTGACTTTTGTATATTAACATTGTATCCTGAAAACTTCCTATAATCATTTAATAATTTCAGGAGTTTTTTGGTTGGTTTTTTCATATATTCTACGTAGATAATCATGTAAAATGCAAACAAATACAGTTTTGTTTTTTCCTTCCCAACCTGGTATACCTTTCATTTCTTTTTCTTGTCTTAACTGCATTACCTAGGACTTACAGTATGATTTTGAAATGCAGTGGTGAGAGAGGACAACCTTGCCTTTTTCCTGATATTTCTGGGAAAGTTTCTAGTTCCCCCTTAAGTATCATGTTAGTTGTGGGTGTTTTTGTAGATGTTCTTTATCAAGTGATGAAGTTTTCCTCTAGTCTTAGTATTCTGAGAGGTTTTCTTTTTTTAGTCATGAATAAATGTTGGATTTTTTTCAAATGCCTTTTCTGCACTATTGATATGATCAGGTTTTAACCTGTTGATGAGATACATACATTAATTGATTTTTGAATATTGAACCAGTATTGCAAACCTAAGATACATCCCACTTGGTCATGGTGTTAATTTCTTTAAACATTGTTAGATTCAATTTGCTAGTAGTTTGTGGAAAGGAAGCAAAGCAATCCATTGAGTAGGAGACATGTAGAAAACAAGAACTGGTGTAAAGGTTGAAATTGTTGGAAATTGGCATAAATATTTAAGGTTGCACATTGATAAGTTCAACTTTATACTGATTTCTCATCTTTTCCATTCATTTCACATATTGAACAGTACAGATAGAGCACTCACAACTGCTGACACTAAGGTCAAAATTATGAATATATTGTAAAATTGTTCCTTTTAGAGGATGAAGTATTAACTATATGGACATTGGGCTTCACTGATGTTCTGCACTAGTTATGGAATAAAATGAGGGAATTTTTATGATAGGACAGTGTGGGAAAAAAACCAAGATAAGAAGTCCAGGAAATTTGCCATGGAAACTGTCAAACATTGAATTATTCTCCTACAATTATGTCCCTGCAAGGCATGTGGACCATTAGACATTCTGTGATAGAAAAGACAATGAAGGTCAGCTTCTCCTTGTATTTTATAGAGCAGATAGTTACACCATTATGAATTAAGATGAAAGATTACAGTCATAACTAAATGACAAACTCATAACCATCACAGTCCTGATCAGAATGATGATGATCATGATGATGATTAATATAAGATTATTAATCTTATAGCTATCTCTGGGCCTGTGTTAAGCATTGTGTCTAGCCATTTATTATAGTTGGTTATACCATAATACTAATGGAGCTACATTTGTGGTTATGTCAGCTCTTTAAAGCATACATTTCTTGGTTTTAGAGTCAGGGACTGAAATCTTGACCTGCCAGCTTTCTTGCAGTTGAACACAAGGTGCGTCTACATAAAATGTGTGCATGATTCAGTACAGTCAGTCAGCACTACAACAAAGTACAGGAAAATAGATAAATTTTTTGTCAAAAAGTTCAATGAAGTTATGTCTAGGAAATGACAGCTCAGTATTTTTAGGATTCTCATAGTCTTATGACTACATTTGGCACATTCAAATTTTAATAATGAAATTCTGTACATTAATAGAATACTTAAACATTATCAGAATAAATTTCAAGTATGAGGTTCCTTGATCCTGTACTTAGCTCAAAATTTCTGTCAATGATTTGAATAAAATAATAAAATTCATGTTCATAATATGTATGGATAAATCTTGCAGGGCAAATCGTGTGTTCCATTACAAACATAATGTTAAATTTTTCATTGGTCTGAAAATCAGGTAAAATAAACTAGAGAAATTTGTATGAAATCCAAGGTAAACAATTCCATTTAGTCTAAAAATTCTACATAATTATGAATAGAAGCTACCCATAATACAGAAAAAGATGAAATTTTAAAAGCCTACATACATGGATAGTAAGAAATGCTCAAATTTAGCACAAGCCCCTAAAAAATTAGGATGTCTTCAGAGAATTGCATCTTGAAACTAAGCCATACAATGAAGAAAAATTGTGACTATACAGACCAGGAGAAGACCTTGATAAGTTGTGACAGATGTTTGTACGGCTCTCATTTGGGAAAGATATTTGGTAAATTCTAAAACAAGTGAGTGGGAATTATAAAGAAATTATTTTACTTCAGCATAAGAATTTACTATATATAAAAATATCTAAACTTTTGTTTATTCCAAATATTACTGGGCTTCCCTCTGATGTGATCTTCCCATCCCTGAATGAACATATATCCATTTTGCAAGTACTGGTTGCTATACACTATGTTGTCTCTGAATAATTTATCAGTGGACATGAAACTTACATGTTAGTGGGACAACTACTCACGGATAGTTGCAGTGGAGAGTCCTCTGCAGTGGGTAGGGAGAATTCTATGATTGACAATGAAAGCATATGGAATGTTTCTCTGTTTTTCTGGGGTTTTTTCATTTGTTTGTTTGGGGTTTTTTTGCTTTGTTTTCCTTCTGAAGTTATAAAAGAAAAGAAATGCTCTGAACATAGTGGATGAAAGTCGAACAACAGCCCAAATAGCACCAAGATTCTTGATGCTTTGCTTTGTGTATCTGTTCGTACTGCTTTTTCGGAGAAGAAAGGTGAATGAGAAGATTCAACTCCTCAGGCTACATCTAACTTCAAGTTTCTAGGAATCAGATTATACAAACACCACAGGAAATAATATTTTTAAAAAATAACATTTTGAACCAAATATTGTTAAAACTTCTTTCCTTGAAGAGGCAAGTTATACTTTTGTTTGCTACCTGGAATGGAATTGCGTCTATTCACATACAAAGTAAATAAACATAATTGAATTTATATGCTAGGAAATATGTTTTATTGTTCTGTGTAGAATGATTTTTGTCTGTGGTGAAACAGTTGACAGCTCCCCAGATAGAGCTATGGTTTTTCTGATAAAATGTTTTTGTAAAAAATGTGTTCTGTAAAGCTAAAATACATTCTGAAACATTTTCTTTAAGTAAGCCAGACTTTGTCAGTTGGGGTGGTTTTTATTTCTTTATTTTGGCATGTCTACACAACATGGAAGGAAAAGTAGTGAAAATCTTTGCCAAATGACACACTGCCATCCATCCATAGGGAGAAGCTCTTGGATTATCATCCCCACAGCAATCCTAAAACAAGTCATTTGGAATGGAGGAGAGCACAAGTGAGACTTTTGCTTCCTATAACTCTTTGCACCTCCCATAATCTCTAAGCATCCTTCAAGGGGATGATTCTGGAGGAGATGGAGATATTTGCCTGTGATCTGTGGGGCTTCCTGTGGTTACTGCACTTTTTAAAACAGGGGAAGCTTGAATGCCTTGCTCCTTAATGTGTGGTCCCAAGACCAAAAGCATCAGCATTACCAAGAATCTTGTTAGAAATGAAGAAACTCAGACCCACAACAGTCAAAATGGATTAGAATCTGCATTTTTAATGAGATCCCACATTAAAGTTTTAAAAGTAGTGTACTAATCTGTGCCTTTTGTCAAGGGAAGATGAGGATCGTATAATTTAAAGGAAAGTCTGAGAAACTTGTGTGTGTACGTGCATTTTATTAACTTGCATTTATTAAGTGTTTTCAATGGCTAGGTAATGTTCTAAATGCATTACAAACATGATCTTCTTTAATCCTCCCCATAGGCTTTGAGTTGAAAACTATTATGTTCGTTTCACCGATGAAGTAACTAACACTTAAAAAGTTCAGGTATATTGCCCAAGACCACTGAGCTAATGAGAATCAGAATCTGTCCTCAAACTTCCTTGCTAGTTCCAATTCTCAAAATATAGAGTCTTAAACTGATAATTTGCCTCTTTGTTCCTCACTTTCCTATATGCCTTTTGATGTAGAACCTATACAGTCAGGGGAAAACAGGGTCATATTAGAATGTAGCAGATTGGTAAATACTGTTTATCTCAGTAGGTTAGGTCTCACTATGTCTTCACACTAGTAGAATATTGATATGAATTAAATTCTGATAAAAGTAAATTATTGGAAATATTACCAACGATGTCAAGCTCTAGTTAGTCTTAATATTTATGATGACACTGTCAAAAATTACGTTATTAAAATTTTTTTGTGTCTGAATTTTTTTCACACAATAAATACTAGGTACAATTCAACACAGACATTTTGTAGGCAATTAATTAAACTATGATAAAGTTAATGAACTTTGAATGACATAATCATTAAGATTTGAACAGGGGCTATTTGGAAAATAACTTTCCCCCTTTCTAAAAATTTAAGCTCTTGCTAACTGTGCTAAATATGAGTAAACAATGCTTAATTATAACAAAATATAAGATTATGGATTTCTGTTGTTTGCTCTCCCTGAGTTTTTCCTTTCTGGTGAGCATAGCATATGTTTTACTACTAAGGTTCATCACACACAAAATAAAATAGAAAAAAATATATTTGTCTTCCAAATGAAATGTAAAGAGGCCATGTGACTCAAACACAAACATATTAAACAACCAAATCCATTTACCAAATTTGCAAAAGTATATATTCTTGCTGACCTTGGTGTGGTGCTTGCCTCACATACTAAGAATTTAGGGCAATGACACTACTAAATGCTTCATAGCAAACACCCCAATATATTATTTATACATGTTGATTTTCCCCCTCAGTAGTATTTCTCTAGGTAAATAAAAATATGAAAGGGTAGCAAATCTAATCAATTAGGTATAGAATTCAAAACCAGTATCTCTTGTGCCTTCAGTGCATTCAAGCATGTTATTTGTTTTCAATACTGAATCTAAAATGTGCAGAATATGCTCTAATTAAAGGCTCCTGAAGACAAGGCCCCTCAGTCATTGTACAGACTTTGTTTCCTAATTTGATTGCTCTTAAACTTTCCTTCAAAATGTTTCATTCCTCTCAGGATTATACACGCACACACACGCACGCACACACGCACACACAATTGTGATCTCATCCTCCCTCATCTTAATTTTTCTCAGTTATTTGCAGTTTTTGAAATGTAAAAAAGAAATATGATATTATCCATTAGTTACTGAGCATCTATATTTTTACAGACACTATATGAGTGGTTTTACTATGCATACGTTCTATTGAATATGTGAAACAACTGCATAATTCTATTAGTCCGTTTTATCAAAGTCAAAAATTGAGACCCAAAGAGGTTTTAAGTAACTAACTCAAAGTCATACAGCTAAAAAAATCAGAGCACATTGGTATTTCAACATTTTCCTTTTAAAAATGTTTCAATATCTATATTAAAATTTCTACAATGAATTTAACAAGAATTTCAAGTCTTATGCTACTGTTAGAATGATTTTAGTATGAATATGATACAGTGAGCCTCATAAAATTTGTCATAAAGCACTATAATGGGAATCTAATCCATTTCTTAAATGCACTAGGGATCTCTGGATGCTTAAGGAGATCAGTAAACTGCACAGTTTTCTGAAGAGGGAATATGTACATAAACAAGAAGCGGAATTGACATAATAGAAAATAAGAAAAATGGTAACATATTTTTGGTATTTTTATAATGAAATTATTGCAGAATTGTTCATGAAATTTACTTTTATATAATTTGATCTTTAAATAAAACCTACTAAGATAAGTTGATAAATTGGGGAAAAAATAAAAATGAGTCACAAAATACTATAATTTAATCTAAAAAATTTGTGCTGACATTTATTGTCCTACATCTCAGAAAATATTCAGTCTTTCAGGGGCACCATCATATAATCCTGAAATGCTTTACTTGCATAGACTTAGGTTTAATTTCCATAATTTTATAGCCATGGTAATTAAGAGATAGAGAAGTAAATTATTTCCCAATAAAATTAAGCTAATTAGAGTTATGTCTTTACAAAAATCTAACCCCACTCTGTCTGCAACATTCTTGTATTCTTGTTTGGTGGGAAATGATTTTTATTGGTTTTATAATTTGATAATGATTTGTGTGGCAGTTTGACTCATGCAGGATTCCTCACAGCCACAGATTATAGGCAACACCATGAACTCCAAAGATATACTAAAGACTTACTAAATAAGCAGTTATTTTACTGTCTTCTTTATGATTAATAGTATGAATTTGGAAAAACCCAAATTCAGTGTTGGCGGTGCAGTATGTGACCATTGAATAGAATTAACCTCACAGCATGCAAACAAACTCAATCCATACACTGCACTTTGAAAAAAGTCTTCTAGATTGTAGTACTATAAAGATTTAAAACAAAATTAAAATAGTAATTTGATTGTTTTTATTAAATATTAATAAGTATGTATAAAATACAATTTTGAAGGCTTCTCAGGGAAAAATATTTCTCAGTGACCAGCTTAACTTTAGAATATTACTAGTCCTGTACAGGACTTTTGTAAATTATTTCCTAACTCTATACTTCTCACTCCTCCTCAGCAGGTACATATACCTTGAAATTTTGGTCTATTATTTATTTGTTGTTTTTTATTATTTTATCTCACATACTTTTACTTCAGTCATTTGTTATTTTATGACCTGTTGAATTTTAGCCAAGTGGAATTAACCGATGTATATTCCTGTGTAAAATAGTTTAACTCAACCCTTGAGTGATAAGAGATACATACATCAAAACATACATAAAAAATACATACATACCTATATACATCAAAAGGGCAAGTTATGTTGGGTGAAAAAGCAGGCCTTACTGGGAAAAATAGCATGCAGATTATTGGGAGAGAATTCTCCATGTGTCTCTTAGGTTTTTGCATGTCTTGTGAACAGAGAACTGATTGTCCTTTCTTTTGGAATGTAATTTCAAAGACGTTTGTTTAGTGTACAATCTTAGAAGACAGAGATAGAATCTCTCTGGAGCAAAGGGAAGGTTTGGAAGATAGAGATGGTGTCACTTTCCAAAGAAAAATGCAGCCCTGTTTACTGTTCAGTTTAATCAAGGTAATATTTACATCTGGTAAAAAGTGTAGGTACACTTGCTGCCCACTGTAGAACATTCAGGTTTTGTAAGCTCAGGGTTTCTCTTCTATAACACAATTACTATGTGTAATGTGTCATCTGGATCTATTTGCATTCTGCTGTGGGAACTGTGGTTTATAAATTGGTTTATAAATTGGTTAAAATGCCATTACTCCGGTTCCTATTACTGTTTTGAGTAATAAATATGTTTGTGTCTGATCCAAGGACACACATCTTCTACCAACTTTCATGCAATCTAAGGAAATTTTATTTAAGAAAAAAATTACTTAAGCTCAAAGGACAGTGAGACTTACAAAAGTTAACCTGGCCTACCTCATTCCTCTCCCCTGCTCTGTGGTGGTCTTAAAAAACATCAGACTTACAATTTATGGTAATGATGGAGACCAGCAATCTTGCAGGTATTGGAAGAGATAGGCCAAATTTGGAGCACCTTATAAATCCCTGCTCCCAGGTATTGTCACCATTTGTTCTATCTATGGCCCTATAGAAAAAACCTATTCTAATGGTATTGTCAATTTGCGACTTGACTTGGAGCACCCTTCATAGAAAAGGCCCTTTTCCCAGGGTATTTTTCAAAAAGAATCAGCTGCAACTGATTAACACCGAAGCTGCCAAAGACTGTGGTACTAGTTGAAGGAAACAAAAGCCTAGACAAAGTTTAAAAGTAAGGTTTGGGAACTAGATGTCCATAGGGTACTTTGAAACTCTCTGACATATTGCTGGGGATTTAGAAGGTGCATATGCAGCACTGTGTGCATGCCCAGGCAAGATATGAGACATCTCCAGTTACTTACCTCTGGCTGACTTTAGGCCCTATGCAAGCAAGAAGCAGTGGTTAATGCAGACTTGTAAACTGCCTGAGCATTGAAAGTATATCCCAACACACACACACACATACACACACACACACACACACACACACATATGGCCACTTGGCTAAGGTAGAAGATATATATATTAGCTAACCTATAAACTAATCAAGCAGGTGCTTCAGTGGCTGCATATGACAAGGAACACAAATTTTACAGAGTCCAGGGAAGTCACTCAACAAACAAACAGCAATAAAAACAACAACAAAGATCAAAAACAAACTCTGGAGACAGGAGAAGAATCTCATTTCCAGAGTTTCCACATGACATTTTTATATTGTTCAGTTTCAAACAAAAATGTTAATACATATAAAGGAATAGGAAAATATGGCTTATAAATTAGAAAAATCAGTCAATAGAAGTTGTCCTAGAGGGGACCCAGAAGTTGGAAAATTATAATATGTTGAGTACTTTAGATTCAAAAAGCCAAGTAATTTGAAAGTAAAATGATGGAAATATATGCAAATATAACCTAGAAAGAGAGTGGCTATGCTAACCTCAAAAAAAGAATAGTCATTAAGATAGTAATTACTACTAGAGACAATGAGGGACAGTGCATAATGATAAAAAATTAGAGATAATAATTATAAGTATATATGCACCTAACAAGAGAACATCAAATTATGTGAAAATAAAGCTGATAACAGTAGACAGAAATAATTTAACAATAAGTTCATGATTTCAATATTTTATTCTCAGTAATTGATAGAACTAGAATTAGTTATTAAAAATTACAAATTAACAGTAATTTGTTATTAGAAAATAAAAATATTTAGAAAACTTGTGTAGAGCAATCAACCAACTTGATCTAAGAGACATCTACAGAACACTAAAAGCTAAAACAGCAGAGTATACATTCTTTTGAAGTGCTCATGGAACATTCTCCAAGATAGTCCGTATGGTATGCCATAGACCAGTTTTAACAAATTTAAAAGAATAAAAGTCATACAAAATACGAATTTTGTACAAAATAATGCTAAAATATAAATTAAAAATTGAAAGAAATTCGGTAAATCAACATATATTAAAGTTGACATAAAATCTTAGATAAATATAATATTTTCTTTTTGTCCTTCGGCCCCTACTAATCATTAGAAAAGATGTATGTGTATCCATATTTAAAAAGTGTTTTTGGCAACTGGTCTGTAAAATCTTATGTGTTTACATTAAAACTATCAACAATGAGGACAAAATAAAAGAAACTACAAAGAAGTTGTAGTACAAAGATGCTAAAATAGGGGGCAAAGCAAATAAAATTCAGTTTTTATTTTTGTTTTTGTTTTCCAGTTGAAATCAAGGTGAAGACTCTATGTCATTTTGTTAGCTTCATGTTCTGGCTATAATTTGGGCAACAGAGATACATGAGACTTGACTAGTGAAGAGCTGGCAGTCCATTAGTAAATCCTTCAGGGAATCTTAAAACCAGGGAGAGAGATCCTTACAAATTAACAATGAAATGAGATAAGAACCATTCCTCTTGGAAGAAAAATCTTTGAGAAGTGCACCACAAATACAAGATATGTTAACCTTGGACTCAAGTTTAAGTGGCTTGATACAAATTAGTTCAGTCTTTTTTTCTGGGTCTCACTGCAGATTTAACCTGGTGAGTTGATACAGTGCAATTACTTAAAACATCATTATTCTAAGTTCTGTGTGAAGTCATGCTATTCTGTCCCTATTTAAGAAAGATAATATATACATCATAATATGGTATTCCATAGAAACAATGAAATAAAAAGGAGGATATCTTTTCCAATAAAGTGGCATTGCTTGGCTGAATACGAAAATTGCCTCTTCTGAGAATATCTGTGTAATTTAATCACTCATTTGGCAAATACAACAACTGTTTATAAAGCACTGTATTTAAAAACACACATGAGAGTAAATCCCTTATAAGAGATACACACATTGGTTTAACTTCATACATAAGACATGAGGAAATTCTGAATAAGAAAACGCTCTCAGAGGTGCAATATTAATGATGTAAGGCAACAAAATAAATGGGAATGACTGTTTATTAGTATCTGAAAATCTTCAAACATATATAAGACTCTGTTTCTGTGTCTTGGCTCATTTTTATTTCTTCATTGTTATGTTTTTAACCTTTTTTAAAAAATGTTTTTCCTCTCTGTCCTTACTCCTAAACACACGGGTGTACACACACACACATCCCAATACTCACATACAAGGATTCCATTAATTTATAATACAGAAAAGAAAAATCCAACCAACCTATGTCTTAAGTAAATTTCGACTTATTATTTTCTCATTTAACAGGAAAAACAGATATAGTCATTTTAGGACTGACCTAATTTCTTCATAATGACATCAATGATTCAGTTGCCTTATAAATTTCTACTCTGTCATTTTTAGTTTATGGGTTTCATCCTCATATTTATCACCTCAAAGTCCCAAGAAATCTTCTTCACTTCCATTATATATCTGTATTTCCAGCAGGGAAAAAGAATACGAAGATGGGTAAAATAATATTAATCACCCAAATTTGTTCTTTTACAAGGATATTTACTGGGAGCCTTATCCAATATCATCCACTAACATGTCTTTGGTCAGAATTATTGTGTCAGATGCTTATTTTTAGCTATGAATAATGATGAGAAATGTAGTTAGTTTAAAGCTGAGCACATTGTCCCCAAACTAAATATAAGTTCTGTTAGCAAGAAAAGGAGAGTGAATATTGAATTGGAATTTGTCAGTGTGTGTGCACATACACACAGGTTTAAGTGGAATATACTCTATTAAACTCTTCCTGTTTTGTTTTTTTCTTCTGGCTCTCTGCCACTTATATAGTATAAGTAACAATTTTTTTTTTTTTTTTTTTTTTTTGTTACTGCAAGTCTTTTTTTTTTAATATGAAAAAAGACTGAGGAAATGTCTTAATGTTTGGTTAACAAATTAAAAACCCATGTTTAAATGCTTTAATATCCTGGTCCTATTTCACTGTGTCATCAGGGGTTGATTTATCAGCTGTAAAATTCCGTAAGAAATCTTTTAAATGTAGAACTGTTAACAATAGTTCAACTTCTGTACATATACTGTGATCTTCTGATAATGACAATATCAATTGTGACAGCTCACTGCAGCTCACCCAGACCAGCTCTGAAATCAGTGATGCATTTTCAGAGATCTGAGACAGGTCACAAGGCTGGACTTGATTTCACTATCCAATGCTTGCTATGCATACAATAGTTCAGGCCCTTTCCACTCTTCTCCAAATCCTTTCTACAAATCTTATGAACAAAACACCTTTTTCAAGAACCAAACAATTGGTGCGTTTGGGTGATCTTTCAATTAAGAAGACAGAAAAGATGTTGATCATATTACAAGGACAGACTCAAAGGAAAGGAGTTTTGGAAGTTGACAGTTTGTCATTTTAAAACATCAAGTTGAATGGAATACATCTCAGTGAATAGTTAAATTAGATCTGGAGGCATTAGCTCAGAGCTAACCCCTTTTTCTGTGTGCTAGTTCCATCATAATTGAGGGATGGGGAAGATGTACACAGAAGTGTATAGAAGTTAGGATTCATCTGGCTACATGTGTCAAAACAACCAGAAACCAAGATAAATAACATTGGCTTGAAGTTTACAAATTAGAAACTTACTTCTAAACTGATATGGCAGCTCCATGATCATCAGGGATCTTCCGCCTCTCTTTTTTTTTTTTTTTTTTTCACACACACACACTGTATTTTATTTTTATAAGAGATAAATAGACTGACACCAAGCATTGTACATGGATGACCACAACAAAAGCAACAATGATTGCAATTACCAAACATGAAACACACTCATACTATGTCATAATATTGACATTCAGTCCAGTAATCCTCCACTGTAACAGCTCCTTTACTTTGCAGTGAAAATTGATTTGTATATTCTTTGCCTCTGAGTCCTTGTGGGATTTTTTTTTTTTTTAATTCAGACAGAAAGTCACAAAAATTATACTCATCCTCATCAGTTCACTCAGTCCCATGTAATTCATTTTTTTTTTCATCTTGATATTTTGTTAGCACTTTTATGAGTTCATCAGTTTTTCATTAGAGTTCTGAAAATGCTTATTCATTCAGTTCAGCAGTACAGTCAGTTACCAGAAACCTGTACTTGTCAGAGTCTTTTCCATGAATTTCTTGAAGATGAAACCCTTTTATAGGAACATATTTGCAAAATCATCAGAGTACACCCAGAACTGTCTGTAAATGACAAAAGACTTAAAAATGACCATGGTTAAAGATTTGATGAGAGTTCATAATAATGCAGTTGACAAGAAAATTAGTTATTTCTGAGATATACATTTTAAAGTAATAACTAGGATTATTACTTATAACATTATACCAGAACATATAAGATTTTTAGAAATTTCATGTAATGTCTGAAACATTTATATTAACATATTTCCATACATATTTCCATACAAATACAAATATAAGATTTTTAGAAATTTCATGTAATGTCTGAAACATTTATATTAACATATTTCCATACATATTTCCATACAAATACAAATATAAGATTTTTAGAAATTTCATGTAATGTCTGAAACATTTATATTAACATATTTCCCTATAAATAACCCAATGAAAGTTTAGTATTAGTTGTTTTGTTTGTTTTTTTATACTGCAGGTTCTTATTAGGCATCAATTTTATACACATCAGTGTATACATGTCAATCCCAATCGCCCAATTCAGCACACCACCATCCCAACCTCACCGCAGTTTTCCCCCCTTGGTGTCCATATGTCCATTCTCTACATCTGTGTCTCAACTTCTGCCCTGCAAACCGGCTCATCTGTACCATTTTTCTAGGTTCCACATACATGCATTAATATACGATATTTGTTTTTCTCTTTCTGACTTACTTCACTCTGTATGACAGTCTCTAGATCCATCCACGTCTCAACAAATGACTCAATTTCGTTCCTTTTTATGGCTGAGTAATATTCCATTGTATATATGTACCACTTCTTCTTTATCCATTCGTCTGTTGATGGGCATTTAGGTTGCTTCCATGACCTGGCTATTGTAAATAGTGCTGCAATGAACATTCGGGTGCATGTGTCTTTTTGAATTACGGTTTTCTCTGGGTATATGCCCAGTAGTGGGATTGCTGGGTCATATGGTAATTCTATTTTTAGTTTTTTAAGGAAACTCCATATTGTTCTCCATAGTGGCTGTATCAATTTACATTCCCACCAACAGTGCAAGAGGGTTCCCTTTTCTCCACACCCTCTCCAGCATTTGTTGTTTGTAGATTTTCTGATGATGCCCATTCTAACAGGAGTGAGGTGATACCTCATTGTAGTTTTGATTTGCATTTCTCTAATAATTAGTGATGTTGAGCATCTTTTCATGTGCTTCGTGGCCGTCTGTATGTCTTCTTTGGAGAAATGTCTATTTAGGTCTTCTGCCCATTTTTGGATTGGGGTGTTTGTTTCTTTGATATTGAGCTGAATGAGCTGTTTATATATTTTGGAGATTAATCCTTTGTCCGTTGATTCATTTGCAAATATTTTCTCCCATTCTGAGGGTTGTCTTTTCGTCTTGTTTATGGTTTCCTTTGCTGTGCAAAAGCTTTGAAGTTTCATTAGGTCCCACTTGTTTATTTTTGTTTTTATTTCCATTACTCTAGGAGGTGGATCAAAAAAGATCTTGCTGTGATTTATGTCAAAGAGTGTTCTTCCTATGTTTTCCTCTAAGAGTTTTATAGTCTCCAGTCTTATATTTAGGTCTCTAATCCATTTTGAGTTTATTTTTGTGTATGGTGTTAGGGAGTATTCTAATTTCATTCTTTTACATGTAGCTGTCCAGTTTTCCCAGCACCACTTATTGAAGAGACTGTCTTTTCTCCATTGTATATCTTTGCCTCCTTTGTCGTAGATTAGTTGACCATAGGTGCGTGGGTTTATCTCTGGGCTTTCTATCTTGTTCCATTGATCTATGTTTCTGTTTTTGTGCCAGTACCATATTGTCTTGATTACTATAGCTTTGTAGTATAGTCTGAAGTCAGGGAGTCTGATTCCTCCAGCTCCGTTTTTTCCCCTCAAGACTGCTTTGGCTATTCGGGGTCTTTTGTGTCTCCATACAAATTTTAAGATGATTTGTTCTAGATCCGTAAAAAATGCCATTGGTAATTTGATAGGGATTGCATTGAATCTGTAGATTGCTTTGGGTAGTATACTCATTTTCACAATGTTGATTCTTCCAATCCAAGAACATGGTATATCTCTCCATCTGTTGGTATCATCTTTAATTTCTTTCATCAGTGTCTTATAGTTTTCTGCATACAGGTCTTTTGTCTCCCTAGGTAGGTTTATTCCTAGGTATTTTATTCTTTTTGTTGCAATGGTAAATGGGAGTGTTTCCATAATTTCTCTTTCAGATTTTTCATCATTAGTGTATAGGAATGCAAGAGATTTCTGTGCATTAATTTTGTATCCTGCAACTTTACCATATTCATTAATTAGCTCTAGCAGTTTTCTGGTGGCAGTTTTAGGATTCTCTATGTATAGTATCATGTCATCCGCAAACAGTGACAGTTTTACTTCTTCTTTTCCAATTTGTATTCCTTTTATTTCTTTTTCTTCTCTGATTGCCGTGGCTAGGACTTCCAGAACTATGTTGAATAATAGTGGTGAGAGTGGACATCCTTGTCTCGTTCCTGATCTTAGAGGAAATGCTTTCAGGTTTTCACCATTGAGAATGATGTTTGCTGTGGGTTTGTCATATATGGCCTTTATTATGTTGAGGTAGGTTCCCTCTATGCCCACTTTCTGGAGAGTTTTTATCAGAAATGGGTGTTGAATTTTGTCAAAAGCTTTTTCTGCATCTATTGAGATGATCATATGGTTTTTATTCTTCAATTTGTTAATATGGTGTATCACATTGATTGATTTGCGTATATTGAAGAATCCTTGCATCCCTGGGATAAATCCCACTTGATCGTGGTGTATGATCCTTTTAATGTGTTGCTGGATTCTGTTTGCTAGTATTTTGTTGAGGATTTTTGCATCTATATTCATCAGTGATATTGGTCTGTAATTTTCTTTTTTTGTAGTGTCTTTGTCTGGTTTTGGTATCAGGGTGATGGTGGCCTCATAGAATGAGTTTGGGAGTGTTCCTTCCTCTGGAGTTTTTTGGAAGAGTTTGAGAAGGATGGGTGTTAGCTCTTCTCTAAATGTTTGATAGAATTCACCTGTGAAGCCATCTGGTCCTGGACTTTTGTTTGTTGGAAGATTTTTAATCACAGTTTCAATTTCATTACTTGTGATTGGTCTGTTCATATTTTCTGTTTCTTCCTGATTCAGTCTGGGAAGGTTATACCTTTCTAAGAATTTGTCCATTTCTTCCAGGTTGTCCATTTTATTGGCATAAAGTTGCTTGTAGTAGTCTCTTAGGATGCTTTGTATTTCTGCGGTGTCTGTTGTAACTTCTCCTTTTTCATTTCTGATTTTATTGATTTGAGTCCTCTCCCTCTTTTTCTTGATGAGTCTGGCTAATGGCTTATCAATTTTGTTTATCTTCTCAAAGAACCAACTTTTAGTTTTATTGATCTTTGCTATTGTTTTCTTTGTTTCTATTTCATTTATTTCTGCTCTGATCTTTATGATTTCTTTCCTTCTGCTAACTTTGGGTTTTGTTTGTTCTTCTTTCTCTAGTTTCTTTAGGTGTAAGGTTAGATTGTTTACTTGAGATTTTTCTTGTTTCTTGAGGTAGGCTTGTATAGCTATAAACTTCCCTCTTAGAACCGCTTTTGCTGCATCCCATAGGTTTTGGGTCGTCATGTTTTCATTGTCATTTGTCTCTAGGTATTTTTTTATTTCCTCTTTGATTTCTTCAGTGATCTCTTGGTTATTTAGTAACGTATTGTTTAGCCTCCATGTGTTTGTCCTTTTTATGTTTTTTTCCCTGTAATTCATTTCTAATCTCATAGCGTTGTGGTCAGAAAAGATGCTTGATATGATTTCAATTTTCTTAAATTTACTGAGGCTTGATTTGTGACCCAAGATGTGATCTATCCTGGAGAATGTTCCGTGCGCACTTGAGAAGAACGTGTAATCTGCTGTTTTTGGATGGAATGTCCTATATATATCAATTAAATCTATCTGGTCTATTGTGTCATTTAAAGCTTCTGTTTCCTTATTTATTTTCATTTTGGATGATCTGTCCATTGGTGTAAGTGAGGCGTTAAAGTCCCCCACTATTATTGTGTTACTGTCGATTTCCTCTTTTATAGCTGTTAGCAGTTGCCTTATGTATTGAGGTGCTCCTATGTTGGGTGCATATATATTTATAATTGTTATATCTTCTTCTTGGATTGATCCCTGGATCATTATGTAGTGTCCTTCCTTGTCTCTTGTAACATTCTTTATTTTAAAGTCTATTTTATCTGATATGAGTATAGCTACTCCAGCTTTCTTTTGATTTGCATTTGCATGGAATATCTTTTTCCATCCCCTCACTTTCAGTCTGTATGTGTCCCTAGGTCTAAAGTGGGTCTCTTGTAGATAGCATATATATGGGTCTTGTTTTTGTATCCATTCAGCCAGTCTATGTCTTTTGGTTGGGGCATTTAATCCATTCACGTTTAAGGTAATTATCGATATGTATGTTCCTATGACCATTTTCTTAATTGTTTTGGGTTTGTTTTTGTAGGTCCTTTTCTTCTCTTGTGTTTCCCACTTAGAGAAGTTCCTTTAGCATTTGTTGTAGAGCTGGTTTGGTGGTGCTGAATTCTCTTAGCTTTTGCTTGTCTGCAAAGCTTTTGATTTCTCCATCAAATCTAAATGAGATCCTTGCCGGGTAGAGTAATCTTGGTTGTAGGTTCTTCCCTTTCATCACTTTAAGTATATCATGCCACTCCCTTCTGGCTTGCAGAGTTTCTGCTGAGAAATCAGCTGTTAACCTTATGGGAGTTCCCTTGTATGTTATTTGTCGTTTTTCCCTTGCTGCTTTCAATAATTTTTCTTTGTCTTTAATTTTTGCCACTTTGATTACTATGTGTCTCGGCGTGTTTCTCCTTGGGTTTATTCTGTATGGGACTCTCTGCACTTCCTGGACTTGGGTGGCTATTTCCTTTCCCATGTTAGGGAAGTTTTCGACTATAATCTCTTCAAATATTTTCTCTGGTCCTTTCTCTCTCTCTTCTCCTTCTGGGACCCCTATAATGCGAATGTTGTTGCGTTTAATGTTGTCCCAGAGGTCTCTTAGGCTGTCTTCATTTCTTTCCATTCTTTTTTCTTTAGTCTGTTCCGCAGCAGTGAATTCCACCATTCTGTCTTCCAGGTCACTTATCCGTTCTTCTGCCTCAGTTATTCTGCTATTGATTCCTTCTAGTGTAGTTTTCATTTCAGTTATTGTATTGGTCATCTCTGTTTGTTTGTTCTTTAATTCTTCTAGGTCTTTGTTAATCATTTCTTGCATCTTCTCAATCTTTGCCTCCATTCTTATTCCGAGGTCCTGGATCATCTTCACTATCATTATTCTGAATTCTTTTTCTGGAAGGTTGCCTATCTCCACTTCATTTAGTTGTTTTTCTGGGGTTTTTTCTTGTTCCTTCATCTGGTACATAGCCCTCTGCCTTTTCATCTTCTCTATCTTTCTGTAACTGTGGTTTTTTGTCCACAGGCTGCAGGATTATAGTTTTTCTTGCTTCTGTTGTCTGCCCTCTGGTGGTTGAGGCTATCTAAGAGGCTTGATGGGAGGCTCTGATGGTGGGTAGAGCTGACTGTTGCTGTGGCGGTCAGAGCTCAGTAAAACCTTAATCCACTTGACTGTTGATGGGTGGGGCTGGGTTCCCTCCCTGTTGCTGTGGCGGTCAGAGCTCAGTAAAACCTTAATCCACTTGACTGTTGATGGGTGGGGCTGGGTTCCCTCCCTGTTGGTTGTTTTGCCTGAGGCAACCCAACACTGGAGCCTACCCGTGCTCTTTGGTGGGGTTAATGGCAGACTCTGGGAGGGCTCACGCCAAGGAGAACTTCCCAGAACCTCTGCTGCCAGTGTCCTTATCCCCCCGGTGAAACAGAGCCACCACTCGCCTCTGCAGGGGACCCCCCAACACCAGCAGGTAGGTCTGGTTCAGTCTCCCCCAGGGTCACTGCTCCTTCCCCTGGGTCCCGATGCACACATTACTTTGTGTGTGCCCTCCAAGAGTGGGGTCTCTGTTTCCCCCAGTCCTGTCAAAGTCCTGCAATCAATTCCCACTAGGCTTCAAAGTCTGATTCTCTAGGAATTCCTCCTCCCGTAGCCGGACCCCCAGGTTGGGAAGCCTGACGTGGGGCTCAGAACCTTCACTCCAGTGGGTGGACTTCTGTGGTATAAGTGTTCGCCAGTCTGTGAGCCACCCACCCAGCAGTTATGGGATTTGATTTTACTCTGATTGCGCCCCTCCTACCGTCTCACTGTGGCTTCTCCTCTGTCCTTGGACGTGGGGTATCCTCCTTGGTGAAGTCCAGTGTCTTCCTGTCAATGATTGTCCAGCAGCCAGTTGTGATTCTGGTGCTCTCGCAAGAGGGAGTGAGAGCACGTCCTTCTACTCCGCCATCTTCTTCCCTACTCAAGTAACAATTTTTAATACTCTCTATTCTTCACTGTGCATCCCTTTACCTAACACATTGTCTAGGAAATGGGGACATTTAAGAAATATATGTAAATGTGTGCTTATATATCTGTGTGTGTATGTGTATATACATGAATAAACACAGCAGATTAGGTTTGAAACTGGTAAGCATATGATGCCAGCAGCCTGGTGACCTCCAGAATTCATTGATGGTGACTGCTGACTAGAAACTGTTAAATAAGACTGCAGAAGTTCTGTTGAGAACACAGAAGGAAAAAAGGAAAATCCTTGTATTTTTTTAGCAAATTGATATAACCTTATTTTGTACTCCTTATCAGAAAAGCAATATATGTGAAAGATGATTCTCACTGTCTGACTTTTTCTGTTGGTTTTTTTTTTGTTAAATTCAGTAAAAAGACAAAACAAGAATGTTAAGAATGAGTCAACTCATATGAAACCCATGTTAAGAGGTAGCAGCTTCCCAGGATAATGAATGTAGTGCATCAGAGTACAAGATAAATGAGTATAAATGAAGAATTCATTTCAGGGAATTAGATGTTGATGTATGTTTTGTGCCTTATGGGCTTGTTTCACTGAATGAATTTGAAAAATAATAAGCTTTCTTATAAGCTGATTGGAAAAAATTGAGAAAACTTTTAAAAAATCTGTTTATAAGTAATTCACATGATTATAAAGGCAAAGAGAAATAATAACTATGAAGTTTGTGTGTGCGTCTTTGTGTGTGTGTGTGTATATGTGGTAACTCTGATAATAGAAGCCATTTATTTAATTATCTCAACAAACCAATAAGCAGCTATTAGTATCTTGATTTTATAGATTAAAAAATCTGATGATCAGAGTTTAGTAATGTCCTCAAGTATAAGAGCTGGTTAATGGAACATCTAGGATGTCCCTCTCTTCAGAGTCCTTTTGTGATATATGGCCCATTCAACCCACAATTTTCTTAAAAATAGATGTGCTGAGGAATTTGTTGTAGAATATAATTGCCTTTATATAATTCCCTGCTTTGGCTACCCATTGGGCAGGCATATTCTTTAATAAGATTGTCTACTCATTAAAATGTGACTTTTAAAAAATTTTCCAAATTACTCACATACAAGTTTTATCTTAGAATTTTAAGATTTGTTGTTTATCTGTATATCTCTGTTTAACTCAGCCATGACCTCAATGATTTAACAGTCTTCTTTTGTGCTGTCACTTGGTCTTAGACCCTTCATACTGAAGAGTCATATTATTTTCTGTCTCTTCTTATACAGCAGCTCTTTTCATCCTATCTGTCTATCATCTATCTATCTATATCTATATCTATATCATCTATATCTATATCTATGTAGGTTTACGTGTGTATGTGTGTTTCTCATTGCTCCTTCCCTGCATATTATTTTATTTTAACTTTCTGAAGGTGCACATTTAGAGCTACATACAGCGTGCCATAATTTTAATATTATTTTATTTAAGAAAATTGAGCACTTGATTTTAATAAGGTACTATACCAGACCTCTTAATATTTTCTCGTTTGTTTCTGTTTGTGTCCATCATGCCAATATATTCTTTTAAGCTATAGCAGCACATTAGGAACAACTTATTGGCTCATTTACATGGTCATATGTTTGGGCAAGACACTTTTTCATTAAAAAGTTATTTTGGGAGGGGCAATGTCCTTGGCATTGTGAATTCTATGTATCAAATATTTTAATAAAAATGCCTTCCAAATAAAGAAAAACCCAGATTTTCCAATTAGCTTTTAGATATGAAACTGAATAAAACAAATATCTACTTAAAGTAATTTATTAATTTTATACGTGTAAATACATGTCATCTTTGTAAAATCTTTGTTTACATATATGATAAAATTAAATTATACATCTACTTTAAGTATCTTTTTCTCTGCAATAAATATTAAAAAAAAATTCAGATGCTGTGCTGGCATCTTTGATAACAATTTTTGATTTATTAACACACTATTCCAGAGGATATCGTTTTTACTTCCTTTTAAGTCGTTTAATATGGATTATTTTTCCTTGTGTGAGTTTCGTTTTTAGTTCATGTAGTACGATACCTGAAGAATCCATTCACACATCATTGGATTGCTGTTTTTATGTTTGTATTTTGTCTTTTTATAATTACCATATTTTAGTTACTTGCTTCTAGTGACTTAAAATGTTTATTTGCAATTACATCAAATAATTGCAATTGTCAAGTTGCATCTATGAAATTAAATGGCACATCTGTGTTGTTTGTTTATCCCCATGATTTTATTTAACAATTTTTAAAACAAATTTCTTTAAGTATGCAAATTGATACTGATTGAAAATGTTTCTGGTTATTCTATATTCCCTGAACCATATTTAGGGCTCAAAATACAGCATTATATTTTATCCATTTTAAGACGTTTATTTTCATGTTTTAACAACTTTGAAATTAGGATGTCTCTTATAGTCAGTGATATGTCATAGTTTAATTGCAATCATTTTTTTTCCCTTTTTTCCCTTTTTAGTAATATATAAAATAATGTGCCTCTTCCAATGAATGTCATTTTAAATTTGATGAACTAGAGCAATTGAGTACTTTGTAACAACTGATATATTTGATGAATCCCTCTTTTCTGGGGAATAATTATGTACATCCAAGTTTGTACATTTGGGAACAGATGGAACATGGTTTCTAACCTTAAAGCTCTCATGGAGGAGGATAATTAAACTGCAGTTAGTAATGTCTATAATAGAAGTATAAAGAAAGCTCTGCTGGAGTCCACTGAAGGGCTGAACAGAGTGTCTCACTGTAGAGAGTCAGAAAAGGCTTTAAAGAGTAGATGACTTTGAGGTGAAAATTGTAAAATTAGGCTCTTATTAGGTGGAAATGTGAAGAGGAAAATTTGAACAGAGGAGGAAACCTGTGAAGACCAATGAAAGAATGACATGATCTAGATGCCCAATTATTCTGACTGGATTATAGGGTGTGGGACAAAATTGTGAAAATAATCTGAAAAATTATACAGGAGAACTTAAATAAAAGTCTGTGGCCTTAATAAAGAAAATGGACTTTTTCTTATAGGTAAAAGAGCACCATGGAACAGCTATTATTATCCACTATATGATTTAGAATGATCAGTATGAGGGCAATGTGCAGATCAAGACGAAAAGACTGGAAGTAGGAAGATATAACAGGTTAATGAAGAGAGGACCTTAAAAGAGAAACAGTATAGCACAAGAAGAGTGATTGTATCTAGAGATTATCTAGAAGAAATTATCTGGCATATGTGATAATGTTACTTAACCAAACGTGGATCCGTTGTCCCGTGGGCAGTAAAGCCAATGTACTGACACCAGGTGGTGGTGAAGGAAAGTACAGCATTTATTGCAGGGCACCAAGCAAGGAGAAACAGGCAACTCATGCTCAAAAGACCTGAACTCCAAGTTTCAAGGAAGGGGTTTTAAAGGGAGTGTGAGGGAGGGGGCTGCAGGGTACTTGATCACCTAGTGCACAAATGTCGGATTGGTTGGCATGAGGCGAAGTTTCAAGCATCATCAACCTTCTGGTTTCAACCAGTCTAGGGTCTATGTTCTTGCAGTCCATAGTTTTCATCTGGTGGAGGTCTGCTTCCTGTAAAAACAACTTAGGAGTGTGTGTCAGGCCTTTATCTATATCTTTCAAGGAACTGTGTGTTTGGTGATTCTGCTATGTGACAGATTTATAGTCTAAATTTTACCAGTTTCCCAGCCCAACAGCCAGTCTTTGTTTCTACACCTTTACATTTCCTGAACATTAACTCTTGAGTCAGCCTTTAGAGACTAGAGGGAGGCCTGGGAGACTAAAGCAAAAGCCCGTTACTTCAAAGGACAGGGACACAAGGGTTTGTATATGGTTTCAATAGTAGACTACATGAAAAAAGAAAGAACTTGAACATGAGCATTTAGGATTTGGGGAACATTAGCTGAGATAATATGTAAAGGAGTAGCTTTGGTGAGAATGTATGTGTTGTCCTAGGTATGGAGATATCCAGTAGATAGAAATAGTATAAAGTCAGATATCTTAACTTCTAGTAGGCCTCAGAAAAGTAATCATTATAACTATGGAGGATTGTATGTCATAAATAATACCACACAGCTCTTACTTAAAGCTTAAATGTTGCTTGAGTTAATTGTTCCTGGACTGTTTGGGGGAAGCACTAGATAGCACAGGGTTATTTTAAGAGTTTCTTGGATGGTGGTGGTTGTGAGATGTGATAAAAGTAAGTAAAATTTTAGTTTCTTCATCACACTTCACCAAGAGGAGCTCTGCTGATATTTAATTTATTTGCCTATGTTCCTTGGTATGATTTCATTGGAAGAGAGACAGAGACAGACAGACAGACCAACAGGACAGAGATTTCCCATGTACCCACTGCCCTCACTACACATGCATAGCCTTTCTTATTACCAATATCCTCCACCAGAGTTGTACATTAGTTACAATTGGTAACTAACAGATTAACCTCAATTTACACATTATTATCACCCAAAGTCCATAGTTTACATTGGGGTTGACTCTTGGTATTGCACATTATATGGATTTGGACTAATATATAATTACATGTATTCACCAAGTAATTATAGTATCATACATAGTGCTGCTACTGGTCTAAAAACCTTCTGTGCTTTGCCTTTTCATCCCATTCTCCCCCCGTCCCTTGGCAACTGCTGATCTTTTTACTGTCTACATAGTTTTGCCTTTTCCAGAATGTCATGTAGTTGGAAACATACAGCATGTAGATATTTCAGAACGCCTTAATTCATTCTCCATGTCTTTTCATGGCTAGATAGCTCATTTCTTTTGAGCACAATATTATTCCATTGTCTGGGTATAATTCAATGTATTTATCCATTCATCTACTAAAGGACATCTTGACTGCTTCCAAGTTTTGGTGATTATGAATAAAGCTGCTATAAATATCCCTGTGCAGGTTTGTATGTGGATATAAGTTTTCACTTCATTTGGGTAAATACCAAAGAGCACAATTTCTGGATCATATGATAAGAGTATGTTTAGTTTTACAAGAAACTGCCAAACTGTCCTCCAAAGTAACTGTACCTTTTCACATTCCCACCAGAAATAATGAGAGTTTTGGTTATTCCATACTCTCTACAGTATTTGGTGTTGTCAGTATTCTGAATTTTGCCAAAGGTTTGTAGTGTTAATAGGTGTGTAATGGTATCTCATTGTTTTAATTTACATTTCCATGATGACAAATAATATGAATTACCTTTTTCTAAGTTTATTTGCCATTTGTATAGCTTTATTTTGAAGTGTCTGTTAAGGTCATTGGCCCACTTTTTAATTGCTTTTTAATTGCTTTTTTATTGTTGAGTTTTAAGAGTTATTTTTATATTTTGGATAACAGTCATTTATCAGATACGTCTTTTGCAAATATTTTCTCCCAGTTTGTGGTTTATCTTTTCATTCTATTGTCCTTCACAGAGAAGAAAATTTAATTTTAATAAAGTCCAACTTAACAATTATTTCTTCCATTGATTATGTGTTTGGTGTTGTATCTCAAAAATCATCATCAAACCCAAGGTCACCTAGACGTTCTCTTATGTTATCCTCTCGGAGTTTTATAGTTTAATGTTTTACATTCATGTTTGTAATCCATTCTTAGTTGATTTTTGTGAAGGGTGTAAGGTCTTTGTCTAGGTTCAATTTTTTTTGCATATTGATGTCCAGTTGAAAAGACTATCTTTGCTCCATT
This sequence comes from Balaenoptera musculus, assembly GCF_009873245.2. Taxonomy (NCBI): domain Eukaryota; kingdom Metazoa; phylum Chordata; class Mammalia; order Artiodactyla; family Balaenopteridae; genus Balaenoptera; species Balaenoptera musculus. The sequence goes on from NC_045788.1 coordinate 93,752,791, forward strand.
GTATTGCTTTTGCTCCATTGTCAAAGATAAGTTGACTATATTTATATGTTCTATTTCTGGTCTTTCTATTATGTTCCATTGATCTAGCCATCTACGTTTTTGTCAATACTAAGCTGCCTTGATTATTGTAGCTTTATAATAACTCAATATCTTGAAGTATCAGTCCTCCAACTTTGTTTTTCTCCTTCCATTTGCTATTCTAGGTCTTTTAGCTCTGCATATAAATTTTAGAATAAAATTGTCAATATTCACAAAGTAACTTGCTGGAGTTTTGATTGGGATTGCAATGAATCTATACGTCAAGTTGGGAAGAACTGCCATCTTGACAATATTGAGACTTCTTAATCACAAGCATTAAAGATCTCTCTATTTGCTTAGTTCTTTGATTTCTTTCATCAGAGTTCTGTAGTTTTTCTCATATAGTTCTTAAACGTATTTTGTTAGATTTATATTGCTAAGGTAAATGGTATTGTGTTTTAAATTTTAAATTATACTTGTTTATTGCTGATATATAGGAAAGTGATTGACCTTTATATATTAATGTTGTATCCTGTAACTGTCCTATAATAGCTCATTAGTTCCTGAGGTTTACTTTTTCTGTTCTTTCAGATTTTCAACTTTTCAATCATGTCATCTGAAAACAAAAACAGTTTTATTTCTTCCTTCTCAGTACCATTTATTTTATTTTCTTGTCTTACTGCATTACCTAGGACTTCCAGCACAGGGTTGAAAAGCAGTGGTGAGAGTGGACATTCTTGTCTTGTTTTTAAACTTTGTGAGAAAGCTTCAAGTTTCTCATCATTAGTATGCTATTAGCTGAACGTTTCTTTAATAGATATTCTTTATCAAATTGAGGAAGTTCCCTTCTACTCCTAGTTTACTTAGAGCTTTTATCATATATTAGTGTTGGAATTTTGTCAAATATTGAATACTTTTTCTGCATCTATTGATATAATCATGTGATTTTTTTTTTTTTTTTTTTTGCCTTTTGATGTGATGGATTATATTAACTGCCTTTTGGAATGTGAACTAGCCTTGCATACCTGGAATAAATCCCACTTGGTCATGGTGTATAATTCATTTTATACATTGTTGGATTCAATTTGAGAACATTTTGTTGACAATTTTTGCACCTATGTTCCTGAGAGGTATTGGTTTGTAGCTTTCTTTACTTGTAATATCTTTGTCTCGTCTTGGTATTAAGGTAGTGCTGGCCTTCAGCTTCTGTCTTTTGAAAGATTATAGAGAAGTGGTGTAATTTCTTTCTTTAATAATTGGTGGAATTCACTTTTTATCTGAGCCTAGTGCTTTCTATTTTGGAAGGTTATTAATTATTGATTCATTTTTATATTTGATAAAGTCTTATTCAGATTGTTTATTTCTTCTTGTATAAGTTTTGGCAGGTGTGTCTTTCAAGAAATTGTTTAATTTCATCTATGTTATCAAATTTTAGGGCATAGAGTTTTTTTATAGTATTCCTTGATTATCCTTTTTCTGCCCTTGGGATCTGCTGTGATGTCCCCTATTTCATTTTTGATATCAGTAATACGTGCCCTCTCATTTGTCTTAGTTATTCTGGTTAGAAGCTTATTGATTTTATTGTTTAGAAAAATTTTAAATAGAATGGTAAAGAAAATCTCACCCGGAAGTTGGCGTTTAAAAACAAACAATCAAACAAAAAGTTTGTAGGAAGAAAAGTGTGAATCATGTGTATATTGGGGGAAAATGTGTTTCAGGCAGAGAAAACAGCAAGAGGAAATTCTTGAGTTTTAAGCTTGTCTGGTGTGCTCCAGGAATAGGAATGGTGCCAAAATAGCTAGAATTAAATGAGCATGATTGGGGAGACAGTATAAAAAGAGATCAGAGATGTTATGAGAAAGTGCTTAGATTTTATAGGTTATTTTATGCAAATGTAAATATTGTGATATTTATTTCAAGTAAGATGGAATTTTATTGGAAATGGATGAGGCTTTACATTAAAAAAATCACTTTAGCTTTTGATGAAGATGGGGTAGACAATACTAGAAGCATTTATCAGATAGAAAACATTTTGTGATTATCCAAGTGAGAGATAATGGTGGCTTGGACCAGAGTCTTAGCAATGGAGGCTCTGAAAAATTGCTGTGTCATAACCACTAGGATTTGATCATTTATTTTTTAAAAGCCCCAAGTAAATTACAGTTGCCAAGTTTATACATACATACATACATATGTGTGTGTGTGTGTGTGTGTGTGTGTATATGTGTATATATATAAAGAGAGAGAGAGAGCGCTTCTGTGTACAAGAAAAGTGATGGGAGTAGTACAAAAATAATAACTAACAGTTACTGAGTGCTTAGTAGCTTAGTATATGTCAGGCCCTGTTCTGTGTGTTTGAGATATGTTTACTCAGTTAATCGTGATAATAACCCTTTAAGGTAAGTAAGTACTATATATATATATGATTATTATAAAGAAAATAAACTTTCTGCATATGGTGCTGTCCAAAGTCCCAAAGCTAATAAATGTAATAGAAACTAAAACCTAAACAATTTAATCTAGAACCTACACACCTCACCATTGTTGTATATTGCTTCCCTCCTGAATATAAATATGAAGGGAGAAGAATGAGCAGGTATGTGCGCTGAATTTTCAGCTTTTTTATGGAAAGGCATAGGAGGTTTTCAACATTTAATGAATCAAGTACACAATTTATTTCATATTATACAATTGTACAGTTATAGAAATAATCATCAGAAGCACTAAAACCAGAAATGTTTAATAGAAATTCCCTCTTGGGAATGATTCTCTAAAACAGGGAAGATAAGGGCAGAAGCCGTTACCTTAAAACCAAACTTCCATGATCACCCCAGTCAGTGCCCACTTTACATGTTTACTAGGCTCACCCACTTTATGGGAAACATTTTCACTGTTAGACGTAAGATGATTTTTTTAAGGGCTAAAAGTTATGTTCTACTTTATCATCAGTAGAAGGATTTTATGAAAGTCAATGAAATTGTAACCTCATAAACCTTAGGATTTTATGGAAGATAGTGCTAATCTCTAATGTAACTCCAGCTCCTTAGCTATTTGAGACACTTTTGAATAAATAGACTTGGTCTAGTGTTTGTCCAGCTTTTTGAATTTTGATATTAGCTGTAGTATTACTGAGTTACAGGTATTTGTCCACATAATTTGTGTGAGAACAACATAGGAGGTGCTCAGTAGAGGGCCAAGAGAAGATCAAGAGTGCCAATTAGTAGCCACTCAGAGTCCCCTGCCAGGAACTTTTTCATTTGTATTCAGAGGTTTGGAAAAGATGGTTATCCATGCCCAGAAGAATTCAATGTGAACTCTTGGGTGACATGTAAAAGAGAAAAGTTCCATTTCCAGAGAGTAGTGGAAACACAACTAATCTTATGTCCCCAATTCTTCCTTCCAAATTTATGAGAAAATATGTATAGAAATTTTTAATTTTTATTTTAATATTATAATGTAGATGAAAGTCTGAAATTTTAAAAGAAAAAACAACTCATGAAAAGAAATAGTGTATTCATTTCTTTAATTTATAACCTTTTTTTTTTCAAACAAATGACCCAGGGCTTCAAAATTACTTATGTCTTTTGTAATTTAGGATTATTTTCTTCTTTCTGAAACACTTCCTTATATACTTATTTTCTATGCCCCGTGCCTACACCCTATCCTTTTAGAACCTGATTAAGGGAAGACAGATGGTCAAATAACTTTTGAAGCTCAATAATTTATTAATATAGCTCCAGTCAAAAACATTGACCTGAATACTGTCTTCCTTTTTAACTGAGATGTTAAAAGCTATTTCAGGGATTCTTTTTTCCATTTAATTATGCTTATACTTAATTAAATCTACATAATTCAGCTGATTTCCATCATTATAAAGTATTGTTATAGGCATGCAGAGAATACATAGATTTGATTCTATCAGGAAGAAAGAGCAAAAGCTGAGAGTTGCTGATTCTTTAAAATATAATTTCTACTTAGTAAAGAAATTAACTCCAAAAAATACTTAGGTCCTTGCTTTTTCTCAGGATCACACTCAAGTAATGAGCAATTGGGTAATCTCCAGGGCCTACCCTAGGTTTAATGATACTTTTCCCCTTATCTTTACTCTTTACTTTCTTTACTCTTTTTTTTCTTGGTCTACAGTCCTCTGCATGCCCAAAATTCTAAAGCTTTCCCCTGATTTCCCAGAGATTCTTCTGTGACACATGTGATTCTCCACCCTGAATTCAAACTAATCTATAATTTCTTAGCTAGTGTCTTGTGCTCTTGATCTCGTCATCCTTTCCCTACCTCAACTGTCAACAATTCAATATGATAACTCATATGAGACTCATCTGTGCCCATGTAGTATTTCCTCATAGGAGTAATTCTCTAACTAGATATTTAGGGCTGCTGGGGAAACATATTTTCAGAGTGTAGTGAGTTCCGTACAAGAATCTATGAAAACCTTTTATTGTATTTCAAAGATCATCTATTATAAGCATATTTTACATACTTATTATTGGGATAAGTACTGAATCATTAAGTATCTAAAGGAATTATTCAGTGGATGATTATCATCATTTTTGCAGCATACAGAGATTCAAAGACCCTCCATGAAATTGTAGTTAGTTCAATAGTTCAAACAGAGAAAAACAGTGGAAAAATTAAGCCATTTTATCATGTCTAGGAAAAGAGGCATGTAGGGGAGAAAAAAATTTCCTTAACTCCCTTAGAGTCCCTGGCTGAGCCTGAAAATTAGACTGACAAAGACAAATCAACAGGAGAAACACATAAAAATGTATTTAATTAATAGAAGTTTTATGTGACATGGGGACCTTCATAAGGAAATGAAGACTTAGAAGAAATGATTAAGTCTGATGATTTTATACTATGTTTGATGAAAAGTGGAGAGCTGTGGGAAAACATGATAGGACAAAGGGTATGAGCTAAGGGTAGTAATCTGGGGAAAACTTAGCAAGGCCTGTTCATTCAGATTCCTCTTAGTGTCTTTCCATCTTTGAAGATAAAAATGTTACTTTCCTCTGGACATGGAGAAGCCACCTCTCACATGAAGGTCCTACGATCTGCTTCAGGGGAGAAAGGGGAGTTTAGAAAGCCCTTCACCTGCTGTTTCTAGTATTCCTTAAAATCTTCAGTATGCCAAAGCACCATATTTCAGGAGCAATGCATCCTGAACCCCAATAGGTATATCAAATTTAAAGAAATCAATTCTATCACCATCAATACTCAATTTACATGGCTAGCAAAAGTAATATATCAGTCATATCTCTTTAATACTAACTTGCTAAAATTCATTGGCCATAAGAATCCTGGTCAGTGTAAAATGAGTAAATGCTATGTCCCTGATTCTATCAGTATAGATTATATATCCATTTTTGGTAAAACCAGAGAGCTAAATTTAAATTTCAGTTGAGTGAGACAGTTTTTAGAGATACCTTGTTAAAATTAGCCTTTGAAAGTTGTTCCCAGGAAGAGTTTTGGCTAAATGTAAATTGGAATTATCCTGAGTTAGCAATTATATTTCAAGTTATTAGAATGTTTTGCACAGTATACTTATGTTAAGTATACTTATGTTACATTTTACTAAAGTCAAAATGAAGAATCAGAATAAATCTAGACCAGAACCTGATGCTACTGTTTGTATTTTTAAACTTCACATTAGAAGTTGGTCGACTGGTTTTAGGAAAAACAAGGTCTGTCACATTAAACTATGTATGCTATTGAATTTTATTGCTTTTTAAGAATCATTTGTATCTAGTTTATAATTTTATTGTTAAAATTTAATAATGTTTGTATCTATTGTTATATTTATTTGTTTTTAAATAGCATCAAAAGAAATATAAAGTACATTGACACAGGGTCAAGTAAAATTATTGCATTACATTTCACTTGGATGTCACTGAAGTTTGAAGAAAAATGCCTCATAGCTTCTGCAGATAAAGGGATTGTTAGTCTCTAAGTTAAATGTTTCAATTAGAAGAATTGATTTGTTTTAACCTTTTGCTAATATTAGCATTTAAATAAAGAACAGTACATTTATGGGGCAAATTTTTATACTATGGCTACTCAGCTAAGATATGCCTTTTGCACAGCTAAAAAACACACACAAAATATTTTTACCCATAACTTTCAAGTCATATCTTGACAGTCAGTTATCTATTTTCTTACAAATTATGCCATCCTCCAAGTTGAAGTTAGTTCTCCATCATCTCAAAAATGTTACATTTTGATTACTTTAAAGGTGAACACTTTATAAAGACAAGTCCTTCAAAATATCTCATTTATTTTGATGCTTGCAAATTGTTTTGTTTTCTTTGCTGTCTCACATCAGTGATCAATTTTCTTCACAACACAAGGTACTAGGAGGAATGGGAACTATACCACGTTGAATGTTACTAATAGAAAATTTTAATTTTGTTCTTCATAGGATCTTAGGTTTTAATCATATATACTTTTAAAAAGCAATTATTTTAATATGGAATAGTACAAACACATATAGATTTTATAATCACTGGCATTCACAGTGTCTCATCTTCCTGGACATCTGCTTTTACTTACATGGGAATGCGTGTGTGTAACTGCACATAATATTTTGTTTTTTTAAATTTTTTATTTTTTAAAATCTTTATTGAAGTATAATTGCTTTACAATGGTGTGTTAGTTTCTGCTTTATAACAAAGTGAATCAGCTATACATATACAAATATCCCCATATCTCCTCCCTCTGACGTCTCCCTCCCAACCTCCCTATGCCACCCCTGTGGGTGGACACAAGGCACCAAGCTGATCACCCTGTGCTATGTGGCTGCTTCCCACTAGCTATCTATTTTACATTTGGTAATGTATATATGTAAATGTTACTCTCTCACTTCGTCCCAGCTTACCCTTCCCCCTCCCCTTGTCCTCAAATCCATTCTCTACATCTGCGTCTTTATTCCTGTCCTGACCCTAGGTTCATCAGAACGATTTCTTTTTTCTTTTTTTTAGATTCCATATATATGTGTTAGCATACAGTATTTGATTTTCCCTTTCTGACTTAGTTCATTCTGTATGACAGACAATAGGTCCATCCACCTCACTACAAATAACTCCATTTCGTTTCTTTTCATGGCCGAGTAGTATTCCATTGTGTATATGTGCTATGTCTTCTTTATCCATTCATCTGTCGATGGACCCTTAGGTTGCTTGCATATCCTGGCTATTGTTAGTGGAGCTGCAATAAACATTGTGCTAAATGACTCTTTGTGAATTACGGTTTTCTCAGGGTATATGCCCAGTAGTGGGATTGCTGGGTCATATGGTAGTTCTATTTTTAGTTTTTTAAGGAACCTCCATACTGTTCTCTATAGTGGCTATATCAATTTACATTCCCACCAACAGTGCAAGAGGGTTCCCTTTTCTCCACACCCTCTCCAGCATTTATTGTTTGTAAATTTTTGATGATGGCCATTCTGACCAGTGTGAGGTGATACCTCATTGTAGTTTTGATTTGCATTTCTCTAATGATTAGTGATGTTGAGCATCCTTTCACGTGTTTGCTGGCAATCTGTATATCTTCTTTGGAGAATTGTCTATTTAGGTCTTCTGCCCATTTCTGGATTGGGTTGTTTGTTTTTTTGGTATTGAGCTGCATGAGCTGCTTGTATATTTTGGAGATTAATCCGTTGTCAGTTGCTTCGTTTCCAAATATTTTCTCCCATTCTGAGGGTTGTCTTTTCATCTAGTCTGTGGTTTCCTTTGCTGTGCAAAAGTTTTTAAATTTCATTAGGTCCCATTTGTTTACTTTTGTTTTTATTTCCATTTCTCTGCGAGGTGGGTCAAAAAGGATCTTGCTATGATTTATGTCGTAGAGTGTTCTGCCTATGTTTTACTCTAAGAGATTTATATGGTCTGGCCTTACATTAGGTCTTTAATCCATTTTGAGTTTATTTTTGTGTATGGTGTTAGGTAGTGTTCTAATTTCATTGTTTTATATGTAGCTGTCCAGTTTTCCCAGCACCATTTATTGAAGAGGTTTTTTTTTTAATCTATTATATAGTCTTGCCTCCTTTATCAAAAATAAGGAGACCATATGTGTGTGAGTTTATCTCTGGGCTTCCTATCCTGTTCCATTGATGTATATTTCTGTTTTTGTGCCAGTACCATACTGTCTTGATTACTGTAGCTTTGTAGTGTAGTCTGAAGTCAGAGAGCCTGATTCCTCCAGCTCCATTTTTCTTTCTCAAGATTCTTTTGGTTATTCGGGATCTTTTGTGTTTCCATACAAATTGTGAATTTTTTTGTTCTAGTTCTGTGAAAAATGCCATTGGTAGTTTGGTAGAGATTGCATTGAATCTGTAGATTGTTTTGGGTCGTATAGTCATTTTCACAATGTTGATTCTTCCAATCCAAGAACATGGTATATCTCTCCATCTGTTTATATCCTCTTTAATTTCTTTCATCAGTGTCTTATAGTTTTCTGCCTACAGGTCTTTCTTCTCCATAGGTAGGTTTATTCCTAGGCATTTTATTCTTTTTGTTGCAATGGTTAATGGAAGTGTTTCCTTAATTTCTCATTCAGACTTTTCATCATTAGTTTATAGGAATGCAAGAGATTTCTGTGCATTAATTTTCTATCCTGCTACTTTACCAAACTCATTGATTACCTGTAGTAGTTTTTTGGTAGTATCTTTAGGATTCTCTATGTATAGTATCATGTCATCTGCAAACAGTGACAGCTTTACTTCTTCTTTTCCAATTTGGATTCCTTTTATTTCTTTCTCTTCTCCAATTGCTGTGACTAAAACTTTCAAAATTATGTTGAATAAGTGGTGAGAGTGGGCAACCTTGCTTCTTCCTGATCTTAGTGGAAATGGTTTCAATTTTTCACCATTGAGAATGATGTTGGCTGTGGGTTTGTCATATATGGCCTTTATTATGTTAGGTAAGTTCCCTCTATGCCAATTTTCTGGAGGGTTTTTATCATAAATGGGTGTTGAATTTTGTCAAAAGCTTTTTCTGCATCTATTGAGATGATCATATGATTTTTCTCCTTCAATATGTTAATATGATTTATCACATTGATTGATTTGCGTATATTGAAGAATCCTTGCATTCCTGGGATAAACCCCACTTGATCATGGTGTATGATCTTTTAATACGCTGTAGGGTTCTGTTTGCTAGTATTTGATTGAGGATTTTTGCATCTATATTCATCAGTGATATTGGCCTGTAATTTTCTTTTTTTGTAGTATTTTTCTCTGGTTTTGATATAAGGGTGATGGTGGCCTCATAGACCTCTGAGCTGAATGCTATTTTTCTCCTTAATAGGAATAATGATTAATGTATCTTACCCTGATCGCTTATGAGATTGTATTCATTTTCCACAACTATCCACTCCCCTTTCTCTTCAATACCTTGAGAGGACTACATTTCCCCCTTCCTCACATTTCCTTAACTTTGTGTTTGGCCAGGTAACTTGCTTCAGCCGAGGACATGTGGGAAGACATGAAAATACATGTTACAAGTTTCTATGAGCTTCCTTGCCCTCCTGCAATCTATCATAAGAAGGGGTTGTGACTGCTTCACGTAGTTACTGCTCTTTGCCTTGTTCTCCAAAAGACAGATCTATACAGTGGACCTAAACCCAAGTCTAGTCAAGCTCAGCTGAGCCAAGTAGTATCCCAGACAACCTACTGACCCATGAGTGAAAAATACATGTCTGTTTTAAGCTAATAAATTTTTTGTTCTGTTGTTTATGTAGAATTCTTGCAGCAAAATCTAAGATATTTCTTGCAGAGCTGTGATCTTCAAGTAGGTTCCCATATACAAATATGATTTATAAATGTCATAGTATAAAAATATCTTACAACCATTATACTGCAAATAAATCAAAGACTAAAAATACACAACGAATAATTGTACTTTTGTGAAGTTGTAGAATAGGCAAAACAAGTCCATGGTGATAGTAATTGCCTCAGGGGTGAGGTTGAAGGACCTTGGCAATAATTTAATAGTATGAGCATTAAGGAACTATTTGGAGTAGTGGAAAGTTTCGAAAATTTGTTATCGATGTTGAATACATAGATATGTACAACTGTCAAAGCTCAAATAACTTAAAAATTATGTACCATATTATATGTTAATTATAACTCAATAAAACAAAACCCATTCAATATTGCTGACTCATCCCTGAACTTGACTTTTACATCCAAGTACACACTCAGCATTTTCACTTGAACATTAATAGGCAACTCCCACTCAGTATTCTCACAACCAAACTCCTAATTCTACCCACCCCTTAAGAAACTTTATCTCGCAACAGTATGCCTTATCCAAGAAAAGAAAACAGCTCCATTTCCCTAGTTCTTCAGGCCAAAAATTTTTAAAAAACATTGATTCCTATCTCTCAAATAGTGCATCCAACTCACTGTCCACTCCTCATTACTTCCTCTGCAAATACCCTGGTCCAAGCCGAAGTCATTTGTAAGGCTCCCAACTTCTATCCTTGACATTCTGCTGCTCAGATAGCTAAAGAGTGCATAGTTGATTCTCAGTTGATATTTACTAAAGTGATGAGTGAATGAAAATGATTTTTGCGTCCTAGCTTTTTCTATTTAATTTCATCCAGAAGAATCGTGATCTCCCAGGAGTTATTATGGCTCAAACACCAGCTCTGCAAGCACTTAATGCTTGTTCAATCTAATTAGCATTACTTACAAAGGAAATGTAGAACAGCCCAATGCAAGTGTAAAGAAAGCATTAATCAACCTGAGTGCAAAGCTTAAAAGCAAGATACTAAGAGAAACTACTTCCCTGCTCCTTTAATTATTCTGACAGCCACAAACAAAACAGAATGAAGAGAGAGGATGAAGGCACTAAAAAGAACACTGCCATGATTTTATCCCAAGGAAGTCATCCTTTCTCCCATTTTTTTCCAGGTTTCTGGCACCTCCATCCTAAACAGTTCTAAATCTTTACAAAGTGAATTCAATCACTCTAGAATTCATGCCTGAATTCTAAAATTTACAAGCCTGCCTTATATCGGTTAAGTAAAAACAAAATCTTCACAGAGAGAAGGGAGCATCAGTGAGCCAAAAACAATATGATAACGACAACCCAAGTATTTGAACACATGTTAAGACCAATTTTCCCTCTTTAACTTTGTATGTTCTGGTTCTTCCAGTCATTAATTCACTTAATAATAGCAGTAAAGTATAATTTTCAAAAAGAATAAATTTATGATTCACACACAAATATAAAATGAACACTTGTAAAATATTTCAGTCAACTCAATAATTAATGAGTGAGCCAATAGACATTACAACCAGTTCAAATGAGAGTTTAATTACAGAGGTTTTTATTCTCTACAGGACAAAATTCATTTCCATCACCATGAACAAGAATCATCTGCATTGCTGTAAGCATTACTGTTTTCTACAAGTTAACTTCTATCTACAGAGTTGTTCAATTGTTGGTTGAAGACATAGCTAGCTACACACCCCTATGGAATCCAGTATCTCCAGTAAGTCTGTTAAACAGTGCAAGCATGCCACTCAAAAGACACTTGAATTCTATTTTGCCCATTTCCAAGACATTGGCAATTTTTCCTGGCAACAAGAAAAGGAATTACCTTACTGAACTATTATGTAATAACTTTTCAAAACAAGTTCTACTGAAAAGTTTCCTAAACAGTGAAATAGTTTAAACATCTTTATTATATCAAAAAAACAGTATGTACATGTTTTCTTCTCAATTCTTCTTCGACTCATGGCTTAAAAGTTTACTCTCTAGAGGACTGGCTTTTAAAAAAAAACAATTGCACTCCATTGCTGCAGTGAAACTATCATTTGTCATGAGTGTGTGACTGCAAAAACAGTGACAAAGCAACAAGCAAAATGTTACAGAAGTGCTTTATTTAAATTTATTGTTTTCCATTTTTCGTTTTCATGTGTCTGTAGTCTGAGTGCTTCTGCTGGAAAGAGAAAAGCTCTTTACTCTGTGGCAAAAGTGAAATCATTGAACAATGCCACATACATTGTACAATACTGTTCTCACAGTTTCACTAAGACACATAAACATAAATACCTCCATTCTATAAGAAATTGCTCTTTCAATTTTATACACAGAATTGCCAGTAAGCATTTGGATTTTAAAGTTAGTCATGCTCTCAAATTTAAAAAATAAAACAAAAAAACTAGAATTTTACATATACTTTAAAGTCTTCTCATCCCAGTGGCTTAGAGAATGTCTTCATTTTAAATACATACATACATACATACATACATACATAGTATAAAAATGTAAATCATTTCAAAAATCTGAAATTGATTGGTCACCACCACCACTGCCAACAACAACCAAATAACATGAAATTTATTTTAATAAGTTTGCCAGTTTTATATTATTTCTAGGCAATTTTTTACTGAATATCAAATCTTGGAAAAGGTTTGAAAAATCATTACCGTTTGCTAAACACACTCTTATTATCCTGTTTCACCCTTCTAAATGCAACTACCTTCTTTCTGTTTTGTATTCTCTCAGGGACAAATTCACATCTTCTGTTGCCCCATGGGGAATTTTCCTTTGGGTAACATATCTCCATGATTTTTCCACATTTGGATAAAATGAAAAAATATTATGGTTCACATAAACCTACATCCAAATCATCTGTACTAGCATAAAAAGCCATTTTTTTGATGCTAACATCAGTTCTTTTTTATTTTTTACAAATTAACATCTTACTCATTTTATTTTGTTTTTAGTTTTTCAATTGTGTGCTTGTTATTTAGTTGTCTTATGACAAAATTATTATTAAATTTAATCCTGACAGATGTTTTTATATAATTCAATAAATATTGCATGCATCATTTATTATTTCTTGATATGTGAAGAATCCATGATGATATTACATATTTAAGTATGCTACGGTATATTTAAAATGTTATGGGAGAGACCTTCAAGATGGCGGAGGAGTAAGACGTGGAGATCACCTTCCTCCCCACAAATACATCAGAAATACAACTACATGTGGAACAACTCCTACAGAACATGGGCAAGAAACTCCCCACATACCTGGGCAGGGCAAAGAAAAAAGAAAAAACAGAGACAAAAGAATAGGGACAGGACCTGCACCAGTGGGAGGGAGCTGTGAAGGAGGAAAGGTTTCCACACACTAGGAAGCCCCTTCGCGGGCGGAGACTGCGGGTGGCGGAGGGGGGAAGCTTCGGAGCCACGGAGGAGAGCGCAGCCACAGGGGTGCGGAGGGCAAAGCGGAGAGATTCCCGCACAGAGGATCGGTGCCGACCAGCACTCACCAGCCCGAGAGGCTTGTCTGCTCACCCGACGGCTGGGACGGGTGTGGGCTGGGAGCTGAGGCTCGGGCTTCAGAGGTCAGACCCCAGGGAGAGGACTGGGGTTGGCTGCGTGAACACAGCCTGAAAGGGGCTAGTGTGCCACAGCTAGCCTGCAGGGAGTCCAGGTAAAAGCCTGGAAGTGCCTAAGAAGCAAGAGACCATTGTTCTGGGATGTGCGAGGAGAGGGGTTTCAGAGCACTGCCTAAACCAGCTCCAGAGACGGCGTGAGCCGAGGCTGTAAGCGCAGACACCAGAGACAGGCATGAAATGCTAAGGCTGCTGCTGCAGGCACCAAGAAACCTGTGTGCGAGCACATGTCACAGGTATAAAAAGTGATAAAGTAAATGGAATGCTTCTTTAGAGGCTATGAAGACATAGCACAAGGTAAAACAAAATTTTTTTTTATTCTATGAAACATCTGGAAAACACTATAGACCAAAATTTAGTGTAGTGTAAACCATCTTAGAAGCCATTTATGTCAATTTAGTCTCTAAATTATTATGCCTAACACAGGGTCTTGGTCAACATAAGTGCATTTTTGCCTTTATGAAGTGTTTTCCTTGAAGTGGCTCCAGTGGCATAAATCCCAAGGATTTCTATAAAATAAAGCACAGGATACAGTCCAAACTCAACTTATTTTCACCTTGATTTACATATATGATAATTTATGTGATGGATATCTTATTTAGGCATCTACAGGAATATTTCATTTGTTCTGTTGTTACAGATTTATTTCTATTCGAAGAAGGAATAATTGCTTTTTATAATTCGATTGATGGTTTATTGAATGCCTTTTATTTGAGAATCACTAAGTTAGCTGCCAGAGATGCAGAGGTAGAAAATTCATGTATCTTGGAGTTCAGCATAAAAGTAAAATGAACAATTATAACAGAGTTTGTGAAAAGTGTTATGATGTAGTTATGCCCAAAGGCCTGGGGGGTTGCAGTGAAAGGGTTCAAACTGAGATTAAAAGATCAATGTTTGAAGGATGAATAGGAGTTAGATATAACTAAAGTTAAAGAGAATGAAGAGAGAAGAACATTCTTAACATGGGAAACAGACCACATGGATGAATAAGAGGTGTGCTGAGAATTTCAAGTAGTTCAACATGACTGAATTGGAAAATGAATATGATGCAATGGCAGAATATAAAGGATCCCACAGTACTTGAACTTTCCTTTTTTCACTTTGCCTGTGTTCCTTCCCCATAAATTCCCTATGTCTCAGAAGCTCCAGTGTCTCCCAGGATCTTCTTATTCACCCAGAAAAAAAAGAGTTAGTTGAAATCACAAACTAGCAAAGCTGGAAGGAATCTTAAAGGTGATATATTAAACCCTTCATTTTTCAGATAAATATCTTTAAGTACATAAAATTGAATTTTCAATTTGTAAATAGGAATTCAAATATGATTATAAACTAAGACTTCCTGCTTTAATTTCAAATATTTTACTAAAGAACTTGTTGATAGTCTCCTATTTTTCAATCAGATTTTCAACCAGCCGAATAGCTTGTTTTGTTCAAGCTTAAAAGCCAGCTACTGGATGAAACTTCTTTTTAGAGTAAAATGTTAAACCCCCAACTTTGTTCCACCCAGTTTCAATTATTTTGTCAGAGGTCCTTGCTAATTCTAAACACATTCACTAGGCAGAGTTGATGGACACTACTGAGGCCTAATTATTCTTGAATAACATACCACACATATCTAAATCATTCCCTTATGATTGGGATGACTTATAGCCTGGCTTTCCCGGGAGACACTCACTTTACTACTGTTGTCTTAAATGTAATTACTAATAGCTCTTATTTTGTTCTCTAATAGCACCCAAATTTGGACAATAAATGATATGGTCACCTTTCTAGTCAGTCAGATGAGTCCCTTTTACAATTAGCATAATTGTCCTGCAAAATTTCACCCAATACCATTTTAAGTTATAATTATAATTCAGCTATTCCATAATCAAGATAAATGAACAAGAGATCCAGCACATATGATATAAGCACTCTTATCAAATTGTCAAGGAACAGGGAAGTCCCTAAACTTATAGATACCAGGAACATATGCTCTTAGCACATTTATTGTAGAACAAGATCAGGGGAGTTATGACCATGAGTTGTGTCTGGGATACTTCTAATGGGACATTCTGAAAGTGGATGTGGTCTTTGAGCTTTCCAAGGGACTTTTAAAGAGCTGACTGATTTTGTATGCCTTTAATTGTGAGAAATGTATATCTTCTTTTATACCTCGGCTAAAATATCTCTTCCTGCTATTTCCTACACAGTTTGAGAAGGAACTTAGCAGAGAGTGAAGATCCCTAGATAGCAACCTACTGCCAGTTTAACAGCCCCCACATACAGTTATTTTTGCTTTGCCCATGGAGCTGCTCTGTGCTTAATGCCTCCCTGATTGAGGAACCAAATTTAACCTCCTCAGAGCCATGAGAAAAGTCCTGTGAGCCTGTGTCATTTCTGAGTGCCCTTATCCAGGTACAAAAGCTATTGAGCTGTTTTAAAGCCCCATTTCTTCTTTCTAGAAATGTGATTACCCCTGCTGTAGAAAAGGGAAATAAAACCCTCTCTGACAGAGAACAGCCAGCTATACTTTCATGTTTATGTTTAACAAAGTGGGGATGAAGAAAAATATAAGAAGCAAATGGAAACTCACATCCTTCATATCATAGAAAAGGTCTAGGCACCCTTCCAAGAACTTTTCAGCTTAGGTTAAAACTGTCTGGAGTGAGGCACCATTAAACTCAGTAATACTCCAGACATATTTGTTTAACAATAAATAATTCCACAGTAAATGATTCTGGAAGTGTAGTTGTGGTAAAGATATTCATGTATTTAGATACTTTAAAGTAAGTAATTTTTTAAAATGATAAATTACATACACTTGAAAGGATTAGTACAGTGACTTAATTGATAATGCATATTTGCCTAAAGTTGTGCTAGTGGGTTTTCTATACATAAAAGAGAAAATTCAGTTATACTTAGTGACAACTCTTTTATTCCTGAAATCCAGCTGCTCAAGTTCTTAAAAATTGTTTTGCATTGAAGTATACTGAACATGACTATCTATATACATATTTTAACAAACTTTTCCCCAAAATGTATGTGAAGATAAATCACAGTCCAACGTGTGAGAATCATTTTGCTGAAAACTGTTAATTCTGATCAACATAAATCGTTTTATTCAACTAATGTCTGTCTAGTATATATTTAAATGTGTTCAACAGTAAGAAATCAATGCTACTTGATTATTATTGTAGAACTTTAAAAAAACTTCTTTAAAGGAAATAAAAGTATGACGTGTTCCCACCAGTGTCAGACTTCATAGGCTAACGAGATCATTTGTCAATGATATTCTACTGTTCACAGTTTTGTTCTTAACACCAGCTCCCCCTACTACTCCCAAGCACACATTGGCTCTACTAACTTGGCCTAGTGACCCGACCAGTCAGGCTTGTCTGTGATGCTTACATAGTCATGTAATAATTACATAGGTATTGGCACTCCAAGACACCTGCCAGCAAATCAGGGGAGAATAACATCTAAGTGGGTTGTCACCAAGAGAGCTGAGTTAACCCCATGATGATCAAACTGTCAGAGAAAGACTAATAAACATCAACCAGTGTGCTTCAGTGCACAGAGACTTGCAGAGAGGAGTCAGCAGTACACAGCTTCCTGGCCTCTGGTCCTCTAGTGGAAAAGGAAGCATCTGCCAGGCCATACCTGGAAGCCTCATGACTTTGTATAAACTGAGGAGATACCCTGCCCTTGACACTCTCTCTTTCTATAAGATGTTTTTCCTTTTATAGGCTATCTAAAGAGAATGGAAGCATTTTGATCCCACAACACTTTTACTAGAAAATGCACAGAATCTCCAAATCATATAATTGTTTCTCTCCCACTCTCTTTCTCTCCCTGTGTTTATCTGTCTGTCTCTCCTCTCATTTTCTCTTTCTACACACACACACACACACACACATACACACATTACACACATTGCATTCCACTTCATTATAGAGCATAGTATGTCTGACAATGCGAAAAGAACCAGCAACTTTGAGAGGGTTCTTTATCTTTTCATTTCAGAAACAATCCAACAATTAAAAATAAACATAATAGTTAAAATAATAAAACTATGTGATTTATAATCGTAATCTTTGTTTTACAGTCCACATAATATTATTTTTGTAAATACAGCTTTTGGACAGCAAATATCAACCAGATTTCCACCTTTATGGTCATCCTAATAAGACAAAGAGGACACTCTTGAACTTGTAACAGTGTCGAAGAAATGCCTAGGGAAAAAAAATGGGCAAACTCCATAAGAAACTACTAAAAGGAGAAAAGAAAAAAAAATCAATCAAGATATTTCAGCTGATGAAAATTCCTTTCCTCCCAAAGCCACCCACAAAGCAGAATAAAATGAAAACACAACTTTTCAACTAAATTCAATATACTCAAACGAGCATTTGGACCTATAAAAACATTGTAAAACAAAAATCCAAAAACTCTGAAAAGAAATAGAGAAGAAATACACTGAGAGCTGATCAAACTAAGAAAGTCTGGAGTGGAGGGTGGGTGAAATGAGAGTAGAAGGTCAAAAGGTACAAACTTCCACTTTTAAGATACATAAGTCCTGGGAGTGTAATATACAGCATGGTGACTATAGTAATAATGCTGTATTCCATATTTGAAAGTTGCTAAGAGAGTAGATCTCAAAAATTCTCATCACAAGAAAAAAAATGTAACTAAGGGTGCTGATGGATGTTAACTAGACCTTATTGTGGTGATCGTTTCACGATATATACATATATTGAACCATTAGAATCATTATGTTGTTTACCTGAAACTAATATAATGGTTTATGTCAATTATATTTAAATTAAAAAAATAGGAAAAGAAAAAAAACTCAGAAGTAAAGAATAAACTGTAAGGTGCCCAAAATAGAAATTAAAAAATAAATTATAGCAGATAATTTTATATTGCTCTACAGAAATATTCTTTAAAATTTATATGATATAAATTCATAGAAGGATAAAATTGACAAAACTGGCCACAGTAGAGATAAGCACACACACACATAAATACATACATACACAGCCCCAGATGGTTTTACTAACCAATACAACCAACCTTTAGATACACAGTAGTGTCAATAAATAAATAGTTTTAGAAAAAAGAAGATGAAAGAAACTTGCCACATGATTTTGTTAAGTAAGTATAAAATTCATGCTTAAAGATGATAAAGACTGCACAAAAAAATAATAATATTATGCATGAATATTGATGGAAAAAATCTGAATAAAATATTAGCAAACAGGATCTAATTTAACATTTAAAAAATGATATAACATGACCAAGTTGGTTTGTATGAGAAATGTAAAGGGAATTCAATAGTGAGTCATTTTAATATAATGTTCTAATAGGTGTAAGGAGAAAAATGATACCTTTATAGAGGCTGAAAATCCTTTTAGACTTAGCTCATCACATATTACTAATTAAAATCTTGGGAAAATAGGAATGGGCGGATACTTCCTTAATATGATAAAATATATATGTATATGTGTATATATCTCAATTTTAAACTCAGCATTCTATTTAACAAAAAAGTAATGAAGGCATTCTGGCTGTGGTCAGGAAAAAGGCAAGGATGCTCAACATCTCCAGTAATATTTAATATTGTATTGTAGATATTAACTACTCAATAAAATTTGATGAGTAAACAAATTGAGAAATAATTTAAAAATATAATTTATTTGAAGATGGCAAAATAACATACCTGGAAAAACGTATAAGACTAATAAAACTAATTCAAACAATAAGATAATACAGCCAATTAGTATAATATAAAATTAACATACAAAATATTCATGTAATAACCATTTAAAAGATATAGTGAAAGAGAAGACCCTACTCAATATGGCACACAAAAAATAGAATTCTTAGGAATAAACTTAAAACTTTTTGAAACTTGCAAAAAACTAAAATACTCCTAAAAACACAGAAGTAGACTTGAAGAAATGTAAATGTAACCCTGTTCTTAGGATGTTTGAGTTCTCTCTAACTTGCTTTATAAATTTAATAAGATCACAGTAAATTTTCATTAAGATTTTTTTCTGGAACTAAGAGTTGATTCTAAATCTCATAGGGAAAAGTAAGCACACAAGAATAGATACTGAAAAGGAAGAGTTGTGGAGGGTGATGAGCCCTGCCAAAGCTTAAATATCTATTACAAAGCCTCTATAATTAAAACAGAAAAAGAATATAGAAATAGAATACACAACAAAGACAGTATTTTGGGTTAATTCTGTCCCCCAAAATTCCTATGTCAAAGCCCTAACCCTGGTACTTCAGAATGTGATTGTATTTGGAGATTGGGCTTTCAAAGAAGTGATTAAGTTAAAATGAGGCCCTATGGGTGAGCCCTAATCCAATCTGATTGGTGTCCTTATAAGAAGAGGATATTAAGACATATAAAGAGGCAAGGAGAAAAGACCTGTGAACACAGTGAGAAGGTGGCCTTTTGTAAGCTAAGCTGAGAGTCTTCAGAAGAAAGCAAACCTGCTGACACCTTGGTCTTGGACTGCCAGCCTCCACAACTGTAAGAAAATTAATTTACCTTATTAAAGTCACCCAGTCTGTTGTATTTTGTTATGACCCTAGCAAATATACACAGATAGTATCTCAAATTCTTGGAAAAGATGGACTTTGAAATAAATGGTGCTTGAACCACTGGCAGCTTTATGAGTGTAAAATTAAATTAGATACATTTCTCACTGTGCACAAGAATAATTTCCATTTAGGTATACAGGTCTAAATTTAAGAAAATTCGAGTATTAAAAGACAATATGTGTTAATTCTTATACAAGCTCAGTCATCAAAAAAGTCTCTCTAAATATGACTAAAAATTCATATACTATGAAAGAAAAGAGTGATAAATTTGATTTTAAAATATAAAATATTTTTGCATGACAAGAAGAAAAACAACATAAGAAACTCAAAAGACAACAACTGGGATAAAATATTTGCACTGTATATAATAAATAGAGGGCCAATATTACACTAAAAGAACGTTTTAAAATTGAGGGTAAAAAAGAACTATATTCCTACAGAAAATTTTGTAGAAAACATCAATAGAAAATTAACAGAAGAGAAATAAAGAATGACCTTTAAAAATATGAAAAGATATTCAACTTCATATATACTAGAGTAAATGAGGATTAAAACTGTGTTGACATACTATTTCTTACCCATCAGATTAGTAAAAATTGAAAAACCTATATCTATTGGTGAGGCTGTGAGTAAAAAGGCACTCTTACATTGCTGGCCATAATGCAAAATGGCACAAATTTTAGAAAGGAATTTGGCAATAAAGTGACATGATATATACAACCTAACCCCAAATAGGTCAGAATTTTGTTGAACTTTGTGTGTGTGTAATAGAGAGAGAGACAGACTGATCAAGAAATAAATCTGATTGAAGGGCATATAAAAGTGTCTCTGAATTAGTTTTGTAACTTTTATATGATTTTAAAATAAAAATAAAATAATTTATAAAGAATGTAGGGAAGAGCATTTTTATGACATTGAGTTGGGTAAATTTGGGTTAGGAAAATATTTCTTAAGCAAGTAACAAAAAACACACCCCCCCCCCAAAAAAAATTTTTGCAATCTAGGAGACGATAACTAGAATGCATATAATTAACTGAGGATTAATATTCATAATAAATCAACAAATAATATTCACAGTTATAATTTCTAATAGAAAAATAGGCTAATCATGAAAACTTAATTCAGAGAATAAGAATGCTAAACATTTGATAAAATGTAAAAACATTCTAAAAATCTATACTAACCAAATTAATTTAAAAAACAGCCTTAGAATATTTAACAGATTTTAAATAATATTACACCAATGGTCTTTGATGTTACACGAAGAACTCTCAAACTTTGCTGAAAGTGTTACAGTACTTTGGAACACCGTTTGGGAATATCTTAAAAAATGGAAAATCTATGTACCCTACATTCAGTAATTCTGTTCCTATGTGCATCCAAGAGAAAATTCCCTTCATGTTAAAAAGAAAGATCTATGCAACAATATTACTTTATTATGATATAAAAACAAAAAAAGGAACAACCTCAGCTTTATCAGTTAATAGGATAAATGGTGTATTCATGTAATTGAAAACTAAAGAACAATTAAAGAGAATGGATTATATCTATATGTATATATCTTTCTATTTGTATACATGAACTTCAAAAACATAATTTGAGGGGAAAAGTATATTTAGAATTATATGTAGAGTAGTATATAAGTTACATAAAATTTAAGAACTCAAGAACAATATATGTTTAATATATTCAGACACATGTAGAAAAAGCATAACAAAGGGAAGTATTATATAGACAACTCATGAGAGAGTTTTTATCTCTGATTCCATTCAGAACATGGAATGTGGAAGAGGTAGAGGGTTTCTCTTTTTTTTTTTTTTTAATTTTTATTTTATTTAATTAATTTATTTATTTTGGCTGCGTTGGGTCTTCATTGCTGCGCGCGGGCTTTCTCTAGTTGCAGCAAGCGGGGGGCTACTCTTCGTTGCGGTGCGCGGGCTTCTCATTGCGATGGCTTCTCTTGTTGTGGAGCATGGGCTCTAGGCACGCAGGCTTCAGTAGTTGCGGCATGTGGGCTCAGTAGTTGTGGTGCGCAGGCCTAGTTGCTCCGCGGCATGTGGGATCTTCCCGGACCGGGGATCAAACCCACGTCCCCTCCATTGACAGGCGGACTCCCAACCACTGCGCCACCAGGGAAGTCCCGAGAGTTTCTCTTGAAAGGATTTTCAATATTTATTCTGAAATCAACTTGTTAAATACAGATGATTAGATTATGGTTGCTTCCTATATTATTTATACATTTTTCTAAGCATTTTAAATATTTCTAATACAAAAGTATATTCATAAATAAAATGTAACTGTAGTTGATGTATTTGCTTTTATCCTGTTACACAGTGAGCCTGTCTCTGATTTGTAATTTTCCTGTTCTCCTTCCTCCCTTCCTTGTCCATAC
Organism: Balaenoptera musculus; assembly: GCF_009873245.2. NCBI lineage: Eukaryota > Metazoa > Chordata > Mammalia > Artiodactyla > Balaenopteridae > Balaenoptera > Balaenoptera musculus. The sequence continues at coordinate 93,775,215 of NC_045788.1, forward strand.
TTGTCTCCTCTTCCTTTTCTAAAATGCTTAGGATCTACATCATAATACCACATGCAATAAGAGCAAAATGTTAAGAATTAGATGGGAAGGCTCTAAATCCTGGTGTCACTTCTTACTAGCTGAATAAGCTTACTGAGATACTAAAATTTGCATCATTTTCCTAGTCTGTTGTGAGCTATAGCTAGTAACCATCTACAACTAGCTATATCAAACTGACTAGCTGCTATGTACTACCTCAAAATATGTGCCTTAGATGAATCTCAAAAGCATAATTTGAGGGAAAAAAGCATATTTCAAAAAACATACAAGTCTCTTTCTATCATACCAACATGGAGATTTTGGAGATATTTGACTAAATTTAGAGTCTATTTAGTAGCCAGAATCTCCTTTTTCCACTTTACCCTTTTCATACATCCCTTCCTTCCCTTCTTCCCACCCTCCCTCCCTCTCTCCCTTCCTTCCCTCCCTCCCTCCTTCCTCCTTCCCTCCCTTCCTTCCTTCCTTCTTTCCTTTACATTTTCTCTCTTTTTAGCTAAATGTCATTTCTTTTGCTCAGAGTCAGGCAAAATATCTCTGCTGAAATGGCATCAGTGGTGGCCTAGTGGATCGTCAACATTTTTTAACCACTATGCAAGTATACTATCCACCCTCACCAAAATGTCAGTGAAGAACATGTGGGGAGCTGCTCCCAACCCTGCCCAATAATGAGGAGGCTTCCTTCAGGTGTCAACAGATGTTGACATGAACTTCTACCTCCACCTGAAAGTACCAAGGCAACCCCCCTTCCATGATGGAGCAGTGTCAGAAAAAGCCACCAAAATTAGAAAGTTTAAATAAGGTTTTGTATCTCATAATATGAAAATGTCTAGGTTTCAAACAAAAATCACTCATCATATCAAGACACAGGAAGATCTCAAACTGAATTTTAAAAAATCAATTGCTGCTAACACTGAGATGACAGAGATATTAGACTTAGGACTTTCAAACAGCCATTATGAAAATGTTTCAATAACCATATACAAGAAGTAATTAAGAATAGAAAGGTAGGGACTTCCCTGGTGGCCCAGTGGTTAAGACTCCACGCTTCGACTGCAGGGGATGTGGGTCAATCCCTGGTCAGGGAACTAAGATCCCACAGGCTGCATGCGCAGCCAAAAAAAATAAATAGTAGAAAGGTAAAGCAAAAAATAGAAATTCTCAACAAAGTAATAGATCATATAAATAATCAAATGGAAATTATTAAACTTAAAAATATAATAACCAATATAAAAAGCTCAGTGGATGTGCTCAACAACAGACTGGATATGGCAGAGTAAGGGATCAGTGAGCTGGAAGACAGAACAAAATAAATTGCTCATACGAACAAGAGAGATAAAATAGGTTAAACAACAACAAAACAAAACAAAAAATGTGATCAGAACCTCATGAACCTGTGGGACTATAACATAGATCTAATAGCTGAAAGCTTCACAAGTGTGCTAAAAGCCAGATACCTACAGATTCAAGAAGTGGAGCAAAACCCAAATTGGATAAATGCAAAGGAATCTGTGGCAAGACATATCATAATTACAATTTTGAAAAGTAATGAAAGAAAAAATCTTGAAAGCAGCTAGAGAAAAAAAACACCTTACCTATGAAGGGGAAATAATTCAAATGATAAATACTGCTTATCAGAGACAAAGGAAGCCAGAAGGAAGTGGCACAATGTTTTTAAATACTGGAAGAAAAGAATGATCAACCATGGAATCTGTATCTGGCAAAGCTATGCTTTAAGAATGAAGGAGAAATCGAGACATTCTCAGATGAAGGAAAACCAAGAAAATCTGTTGTGAGACCTACTATAAAATGATGGTTAAAAGATGTTATCTAAACAGAAAAAGAAATAATAAAAGAAAAATCATTAGAGCATCAAGAGAAAAAAAAACACAATAAGCAAAAATGTGAGAAAATAAAATAGGCTTTCCTTCGCCTGTTGGATTTCCTAAGTTATGTATCATGGTTGAAACAAAGATTATAACATTGTCTAACGTGATTCTAAATCTATATACAAGAAATATTTAAGACTGGATACGCATTGGCCAAATAACAAAAAACCTCAGCTAAGTCTCACACCTTATACAAAATTAATTCAAAATGGATCAGAGACTTAAATGTCAAATAGAAAACTACAACTTTTTAGAAAAGAAGTGTAGGTAAAAATTGTTAGTACCTAGGACTAATCGAAGAGCTTTTAGACTTGGTGCCAAATGCACAACCCACACAAGTGTAAATTAACAAATTGGACTTTATAAAAATTAAGAACTTCTGCACTGCAAAAGGTTATGTGAAGGGGATGAAAGGACAAATTACAGACCAAAAGAAAATATTTGTAAACCACATGTCCAAAAGCGTTTAGTATCCAGAATAAATAATGTACTCTAATCTTAATAGAAACCAACCAAATCCAATAGAAACAAACAAGATGAAAAGACAACCCTCAGAATGGGAGAAAATATTTGCAAATTAAGCAACTCACAAAGGATTAATCTCCAAAATTTACAAGCAGCTCATACAGCTCAGTATCAAAAAAATAAACAACCTAATCCAAAAATGGTCAGAAGACCTAAATAGACATTTCTCCAAAGAAGATATACAGATTGCCAACAAACACATGAAAGAATGCTCAGCACCACTAATTAGAGAAATGCAAATCAAAACTACAATGAGGTATCACCTCACACTGGTCAGAATGGCCATCATCAAAAAATCTACAAACAATAAATGCTGCAGAGGGTGTGGAGAAAAGGGAACCCTCTTGCACTGCTGGTGGGAATATAAATTGATACAGCCACTATGGAGAACAGTATGGAGGGTCCTTAAAAAACTAAAAATAGAACTACCATATGACCCAGCAATGCCAATACTGGGCATATACCCTGAGAAAACCATAATTCAAAATAGTCATGTACCACAATGTTCATTGCAGCTCTATTTACAACAGCCAGGACATGGAAGCAACCTAAGTGTCCATCAACAGATGAATGGATAAAGAAGATGTGGCACATATATACAATGGAATATTACTCAGCCATAAACAGAAATGAAATTGAGTTATTTGTAGTGAGGTGGATGGACTTAGAGTCTGTCGTACAGAGTGAAGTAAGTCAGAAAGAGAAAAACAAATACCGTATGCTAACACATATATATGGAATCTAAAAAAAAAAAAAGAGGTTCTGAAGAATCTAGGGGCAGGACAGGAATAAAGATGCAGACGTAGAGCATGGACTTGAGAACACAGGGAGGGGGAAGGGTAAGCTGGGACGAAGTGAGAGAGTAGCATGGACTTATATACACTACCAAATGTAAAATAAATAGCTAGTGGGAAGCAGCTGCATAGCACAGGGAGATCAGTTCAGTGCTTTGTGACCACCTAGAGGGGTAGGATAGGGAGGGTGGGAGGGAGATGCAAGAGGGGGGATATATGGGTATATATGTATATGTATAGCTGATTCACTTTGTTATAAAGCAGAAACTAACACACCATTGTAAAGCAATTATACTCCAGTAAAGATGTTAAAAAAAAAAAAAAAAACACAAAGAGATGTTAACTACATACTTATAAGAATGGTTAAAAATTATTGACAATACCAAACGCTGATGAGGATGTAGACTAGATCACTCATATATTGCTGGTAGGAATGAGAAATGGTACAATGACCCTGGGAAACAGTTGGACAGTCTCCCAAACAATCTAAACATGCAGCTAGCACTCCGGGATATTTATCCCAGAGAAATGATGGGTTTAGGTCACACAAAAAACTGTACACAAAGAGTTTTAGAAGCTTTATCCATAACAGCTACAAACTGGCAAAACTAAATGTGCTTTTCAGTGGGTGAATAGTTAAACAAATAATGTACACCCATATCATGACATACTACTCAGCAATAAAAATGAATGAACTACTGATACACATGAAACAACCTGGATAAATCTCTAGAGAATTATGAGTGAACAGAGCCAATCCCCAAAGGTTACATGATATATAATTGCATGTACATAACATTCTTGAAACGGCAAATTTATAGAAATGAGAACAGATTAGGAGTTGACAGTTTATAAGGAGGAGATGGGGTGTAAGCAACCTGGGATGGCTATACAAGGGCAATATGAAGGATTCTTGTGGTGATGGAAACATTCTGTATCTGCCTGTAGCAGTGTCAATATTTTGGTTGTGATATTTTACTATAGAGTTGAAGATGCTACCATTAAGGGAAATTAGGTAAAGGATACATAGGATCTTTCTGTATTATTTCTTGTAACTGTATGTAAATTTATAATAATTTCAAAATAGAAAGTTTTATCAAAAAAACAAGAATTTTTAAAATTTTCACATTGGAATGCCTGGGAACATTGGCATAGAGGGCCAATCTAAAGCAATTAGATAGAACAATGGTAGGAATAAATAAAAGACATAAATATATGACCAATTAGATTAATCCTGAAGAACTTGCCCTAAGATTAAGTAAAATGGTATCACATTCAGAAATTTACATGTGGTTTTGTTTACATTTTTACTTTAATATCAGACTATAGTATTTTACAAAAGTCTACATCATTATAAAATAACAAAAGTAAAGGCTGCCATTACTTGAGCACTGTGTAGATTTTCAGCACTGTACTGCTCTGCGGGTGGCTTTACAATCATTGATGCACTAGATCCTCTCAAATCTCGTTGAGACTAGAACCATAATTATTTTGAAATGCTTGAGACAAACAGAGGTGAAGTTAATTATGTAAGACCAAATAGTTAATAAATACTGGATTGAACTCAAGTATTTGTGACATGAGAACCCAAAGTTTTTAAACCCTATACATCCACCAGACACATTACCAGAGATTTTTATTCTTGGTTCCTCTCTTTCCCTCTCCTTCCTCACCTCTGATTCTTAGTCACAGCCCCACCCTCCTTTCTCCCTCCCTGCCCACCTCACCCCCGGCCCTAGCATTTAATTACAGCCACTTTATGTCTGGCACTGAACTAGATGGTAGAAATAAAAGATTATATGTACTGATAATTCAGGTCAGTAAGATATAGTCTTCATCCTTGAAATAATGCTCTGTTTCTCTTTAAACAAAAGACAGTATTTTGAAAGAGCAAGTTGACAGTTACTCCTGCCCCCTCATAAACTGTTCTGATCCTTCTTGTCTCAGAAAAATAAAAAAAGTTTAATCTTATATATATATAAAATGCTAGTATTTTGCTGCCTTTTGCCCCATGACCACTATTAAGAACTTGTTCTGGCTGGCAGGGCTTTTCCCTCTCCAAAGTGCTAGGAGGATGATTAGCTGGAAATCAGGAGTTCAGGATTTATTCCTATGAAACCATCATTCTTCTAAATTCAGGACAAAAAGGAAAACGTCTACTGACGTCCTTCAGAGCCCAAAATATATTCCATAATATTGGGGATACATCCATTTCTGTCAAGATCAAAATGTATAGATATGAAAATTTGAATAATGAACTTTAAAATGGTTTTAGAAAAAAATTTAGGTTATCTCCCCCAAATTTCTGCCATATAGGAGGCTATATTATTTTGCTAACTTAATATGTTAGTTACTGATTTTTAAGCACAAAAATGTAATACCTGATGCTTTTTTTTTTAAATTAATTATTTATTTATTTATTTTTGGCTGTGTTGGGTCTTCGTTTCTGTGCGAGGGCTCTCTCCAGTTGCGGCAAGCGGGGGCCACTCTTCAACGCCGTGTGCAGGCCTCTCACTATCGCGGCCTCTCTTGTTGTGGAGAACAGGCTCCAGACGCGCAGGCTCAGTAGTTGTGGCTCACGGGCCCAGTTGCTCCGCGGCATGTGGGATCTTCATGGACCAGGGCTTGAACCCGTGTCCTCTGCATTGGCAGGCAGATTCTCAACCACTGCGCCACCAGGGAAGCCCACCTGATGCTTTTAATAATGAACATGTCATGGTTTTTCCTCTCTATCTTAAAAAAATTATCTATTTATCAATAACAATAATTTGCAATCCTGGATTTTTCACTCTATTTTCTTTAAAATTATATAATTGTATATCTCTTGAACTTATGAGCTACCTCAAATTTACCACTTGAAAATTTGTTAAAATGAAAGGCAAACATCCCTTTCTCAAAATGCGTGTTTTTTTTTTTTACTTCTTATTTACTATTTAGAAAAATTGTTTTTATTTTTATTTGCATATTTATGCACAGTGAAGCCACACAAGGAGCGAATAAAAGTTTTCTTCTCAGAAGGGGACATCTGTAGATACCCTAAGCTCGCAGGTAGCTTCAGGGTAGGATTTAGTTAGATGAGAAAGGGAAAGAAATCAACTATAAGAAAGTCATCCATGAAAATCACTTTATTGCCACATAGCTGGTATCCTGTTCAGAATTCCATAACTTGGCAGACTTTGGGAGCATACTGCCTGATAACTGAGTATCACTGTATTTCTTGAATAGGATTCCAATGAGACACATATCCATGGGGATCTTTTATAGTGAAATAGAAAACTCAAGTTTTCTCCAATAAACTGTGATGTAACACTGTTTTTCAGAATAAATGAAAAGGAAGATAGCAGAGGAAAGAACCATCGTATGCCCCCATGCACATTCTGCCCATTGGTTCTGAATTATTCAGCTACTATGCGAAAACCTGGGCATAAGTCCTGACCTATCGTGCCAGTTACACCAGAGCCATCTGATGGCTTGTTGACATTCAGATTTTTAGTCCCCCAAACAGAGTTCCCCACTGAAACAGAATCTGCATCATTCTTACTCATTCTACAGGGAGAGAATTGCTTCTCTAAACATCTGCAGCCTCCTGGGTAGTTAGCATCTTGAATCACACCTGGAAATGACTGCGTAGCTGGTCTATAAGGCATCAACAGCAGATGTCCTGCACTGTGTGCAGAGGAAGCTCTTTCCAATACCTAAGTCCAGGACTAAGAAGTGTGTTTCTTCATTTATTATGCTGTTATTCCATGGTTCCAGGAACAATGTTTTAGTCAGCAGATGGAGAGCTAGATCACGCCTGCCTTCTTATTTATTATCAATAGTTTGCTGTATCCTTAGAGGAATGAACAACTATTGCACTGCTTAGAACAAAAAGAAAATTATATCATAAAATTAGTGTTAAAATCAAGCATCTATTCCTCTCGCTCCCCTTTAGGGGGTGTCCAATAAATGATTTATAGGCACTTATATAATGCACTTTATGACTGTTTATAGAATTGGCTATTCAAAGCATAATTCTTCTGGTCATATATTGTACATCATAGAGTTTAATTAAAAGTGTATCTGCTTCACTATGTAGTAAATGATGCATGCATGTTACTCCACAGTACATACATATTTCATGTTATAATTATGCACTTCACAATCTAAAGTATGCATTTAATTATACAAAAAAGTTTTACAATTTACAAACTTGGTAGATGATAAACACCATTTTTTTAGGAAGGAATGAGGGGAATGTGAAAACAGGGGTTCTCTTAAAGAATTCATACTTGAAAATTTAACCTCTCTAATATCAATTACTTTTATCTTTAGAATCATATATTTTAATCCAAAATATCATATATATCTTATAGAATGTTTTAACTGAGGGCCAAGATGGTGATATTGAGAATCATAATTCTTGTTTTTACAAACCCAAAAACATTTTCTGTGAAAAGGCAAATATATATATATATATATATATATATTTTATTATTTATTTATTTATTTATTTATTTTTGGCTGTGTTGGGTCTTCATTTCCGCGCGAGGGCTTTCTCTAGTTGCGGCAAACGGGGGCCACTCTTCATCGCGGTGAGCAGGCCTCTCATTATCGTGGCCTCTTTTGTTGCGGAGCACAGGCTCCAGGCACACAGTCTCAGTAGTTGTGGCTCACGGGCCCAGTTGCTCCGCGACATGTGGGATCCTCCCAGACCAGGGCTCGAACCCGTGTACCATGCATTGGCAGGCAGATTCTCAACCACTGCACCACCAGGGAAGCCTGGCAAATATTTTAAGTTTGTGAAATTTGACATAAATACTCTTAGATGTGTCTTTTGTTAGCCCTTCTCTTTTGGGCCTTCTTAGACTTTCAGTTAGTACTGCTGCCATCACTCTTTTAAAACCTTATCTCTGGAATGAAGCTGAAACTTGCTATTTACAAAGAATTTGCTCTGAAATTGACCCTACCTCTCCCAGGGTTAGGTTCGTTTAAGTGTCACCTCTATGTGAGCCCATCTCGCTGAACAAGCCACTGTTAACATTTTCCTAGAAAAGTACCTGCTTCTTTTTTCATACCTAAGTTGTGTAGATTGGCCTCTAGTCTATTTGTTGCATCACTGTAGATGACTTTTTCTTTCTGTTGCTGCTTTTAATGTTTCCTAAGTTTTAGTTTTCATCAGTTTTGCCTAAAAGAAAACTACTTTAATACAAAGACACAAATAGATTAAATGCACAATTATGGATAAAGATATCCTATGACAATACAACTAAAAAGAGTTGGAATAACTATATCTCAAACAGAGGGCAAAATATTACCAGACATATAGAGGATCAATTCATAATTATGAAAAAGCCAATTCATGAAGGACATAACAATTCTAAACCTTTATGCATTGAATAATGTACCTTAAAAACACATGAAGCAAAAACTACTAGTACTGCAGGGAGAAAGACAAATCCATAATTATTATCAGAGATTTCAGAAACCTGACTTCAATAATTAATTAAAAATATGGGAGAAAATCAGTAAACACATCAAAGACTTGAAGAATACTACCAACCAATCAGACCTAACTGACACTTATAAAACTGTTCACCCAACAATGAAGAATACATATTGTTTACAAGTGCTACTGTATTTACCAAGAATGATTTACTTTTGGCCATATAACAAGTCTCAATATATTTTAAGTACTCTAATTACATAAAGTATTAATATATTCTTTGACCACAATTGATTTAAAATACATACCAACAGCAAAAAGATATATAGATGATCCCCAAATATTTGCAGACTAAATAACACATTTGTAAATAATGCAGGGGACAATGAAGAAATACAATTGAAATTTGAAATAATTTTAAACCAAATAGCAATGAAAAGATGACACATACAAATTTGTAGCATGCTGCTAAAGCAATAAAGAGGGAATTTTACATCGCTAACTGCCTAAATTAGAAATTATGAAAGATATCAAATCACTGACCTCAGCTTCCACCTTCAAAATTTAGAAAACAACTAGTGCAAAAAGCAGAAGATAGGAAATGGATATCAATGAAAGAGTAAAGAGCCAAAAAATACAGAAAAATTGATGAAACCAAAAGGTAGTTCACTGAGAAGAGAAATAAATATAACAATCATCCAGCCAAACTAATCACAAAATAAAGTCATAAACTACAGGAAATAAGAATGAGAAAGATAGCATTGCTAAAGATTCTACAGATATTTAAAATACATTAAGGAAATAACATGAAAAACTTTAAAGCAATTCAATTGACAACTTGGATAAAATGAAAAAAATTCTTTAAAGAGAAAAATTATCAAAGTTTTCTTAGGAAGAAATATATAACCTAAATGACTAATCCATTAAAGAAATTTTAAAAACTTTAAAACATTTCTCACAAAGAAAACTTCAGGCCCACATGGCATTACTGGGAAATTCTATATAACATTTAAGAAAGAGATCATACCAATTCTACATGATTCTTCCAGAAAATTGCATAAGAAACACTTTCCAATTCATTCTATGAAGCTAGAATTAGTATGAAACCATACCAGACAAAAAAGATATTACAAGAAAAGAAATCTACAGAACAATATCTCTCATGAATATAGATGCAAAAAAACTTGTCAAAATTATAGCAAATTATATTCAATGATATTTAAAAAGGACAGTATAACTTGGCAAAATAGTGTTTATCTGAAGAGTGCAGTGTAGGTTTAACATTTGAGAATGAAGTCATGTTATTCATCATAGAAATAAACTAAAAGATAAAAGCTATGCTATCATCTCAATAGACACTAAAAGAACCACTGACAAAATTCAACATCCATTCTTGGTACAAACTTTCTCAGCACACTAAGACTATAACCAAACTTTCTCAATCTCATGAAGGGCATGTACAAAAAAACCTTACGGGGCTTCCCTGGTGGTGCAGTGGTTGAGAGTCTGCCTGCCAATGCAGGGGACACGGGTTCGAGCCCTGGTCTGGGAAGATCCCACATGCCACGGAGCAACTGGGCCCGTGAGCCACAATTACTGAGCCTGCGCGTCTGGAGCCTGTGCTCCACAACGAGAGAGGCCGCGATGGTGAGAGGCCCGCGCACCGCGATGAAGAGTGGTCCCCACTTGCCGCAACTAGAGAAAGCCCTCGCACAGAAACGAAGACTCAACACAGTCATAAATAAATAAATAAATAAATAAATAAAAGAACGTAAATTTCAAAAAAAAAAAAAACCTTACGGCTTACACCATGTTTAATAATGAAAGACTGAATGCTATAATGTTAAGATCAGGAAGAAAGCAAAGATATGCACTCTCACTATGTCTACTCAATGTTTGACTGAGAGTTCTAGCCAGTACAAGTAAATAAAGAAAGTATAATTGATTTTTTTTTTTTTAAGACTTAAAATAATACATGAATGTACCTGTACTTGCCGATGAAAGGACTGTTCATGTAAAAAAAAAAGTGATAAAATTTAAAAAAGAGCTACTATAACTGCATTGACAGCAGATCAATATGCAAAAATCAATTTTAATTCTATACTCTAGCACAAATTTAGTTCTATATTACAGTAATAATCAGAAATTGAAATAAAAAGAATCATAAGATTTACAATAGCGAGATCTAAGTCTGTCTGAAGATGTGCATATCCTGAACATTAAAAACTGTAAAACATTGCTGAAAAGAATTAAAGAAGACCTAAATAAATGTAGACATATAGTATGTATTTAATATATATAATAAAATTTATTTATATACATTGCATTATATTCATATATTTACATATTATATGTATATATTTTATTTATATTTATTATATTTATTAAATGTATGTATATAAAGTTATATAAATTACTGTTATGTATAATATAGTATTTATATACCAGAAAACCAATTATAGTTAAAGTGCTAATTCTACTCCCAAATTAATATATATATTTAATGTAATCTCAATCAAAATCCCAGCAGCCTTTTGTAGAAACTGATGATTCTTAACTTCATATAGATCTATGAATAATCAAATCATTTTGAAAAAGAACAAAGCTAGATAATTTATTCTATCTGACATGAAGACTTATTATGAAGCTATGTTATTGAGAGAGTGTGGTTCTAACATCACAGCAGACAAATAGATCAATGGCATAAAATAGATAATCAAGAAATAAACCTACACATAAAAGCAAAATAATTTTGGAGAAAGATCTAAAGGCAAATCAGTTGAGAAATGTTAGTCTTTTCAATAAATTGCTCTTAAACTAAAATTTAATTTAATTTAATTTAATTTAAATTGCTCTTAAATTAAACTTTAATTTATACCTTATACCTGAATAAATTAGTGTATAATGACTTATATCCAAAATATGTAAATGAACTTTGACACATATGTCACACCTGCAAAAATTAATACAAAATGGTTCATCACCCCAAATGTAAAATGTAAAACTTCAAAAATTCTAAAAGTAAACATAAAAGAAAAAATGGTGACCTTGGGTTAAACAAATGTTTCTTATTTATGATGCCAAAACTATGATCCATAAAGAAAGAAATAGGACTTTATCAAAATTAAGAACTGGTTTTTGTAGAACACTATTAGAGCAATGAAAAATAAATAAATAAACTGGGAGAAATTCCTTGAAACCATATACCTGATAAAGAACTTGTAACCATAATACATGAAACATCTCAAAACTCAATAACAAGTAAACAATAAAATTAGGCAAAAATTTCGAATAGACATTTGACCAAAGAAAATATGGATGTTAAGTTAGCATAGAAATGATATACAACATTATCAGTCATTAGGGAAATGCAAAATGCAATGAGATGTCTCTATATATTATCTATTAGAATGGATAAAGTTAAGGTGACTGATCATGCCAAATACTAGTGATGATGCAGAGGAACCATAACTCATGTCTTGGTGGTGAGTTAATTGCAAAATGTCTTTGCAAAACAGTTTGGCCGTTTCTAAAAAGCAAAATATATACTTTATTCTTGTATCATCCATCCTATCTACTCTTAGGTATTAACCCAAGAGAAATTAAAACAATTGTCCATACAAATACTTGTGTACCAATGTTCATAATAGCTTTATTGTAATAGCTAAAAGTTGGCAACAAACCAAACGTTCATTTGGCGCCAAATGGGTAAACATATTTTGTCATATCAACACAATGGAACACTATTCAGCGTTAAAAATGAAGTGACTATTGATACACACAAAAACATGAATGAATCTCAAAATAATTATGCTGAGTTAAAGAAGCCAGACAGAAAGATTAATACTGTATGATTTAATTTATATAAAATTCCAGAAAATAATCTGTAGTAACAGAAAGTGGATCAGTGGTTTCCTGAGGAAAGGGATTGGGCAAGGAAAAAGGGTCAAAAAGGGAACTGGTTGTATAGCTGTATTTAGGCAGCGATGTATATGGTCGCCATCTTGATTGTGATCATGATTTCACGCATACATGCATACAACACAACTTGAACACTTTAAAGATGTGAAGTTTATTATATGTCAATTATACCATTATAAATTTGTTTACAAATTAAAAAGTAATAAAATATGCAAAAAGGCAGTAGCTAGAGAAATGTGTTTGTATATCAATGAGAATGAGCCAGTAGAGAATCAGATATTGATTATGAGGCATGGGGTTTAATTTAAGGAGAAAAATATTAAAGAAGGCAAAATAAAATTGAATTCAGGGAAAAGAAGGATCATAATCAAAATAAAAATATATTTTATTGTAAATGAAAGGATGACAGAGATACATAGTATAAGTGGACTAAACATTTAAGGGTGGCAAATGAGAACATTCCACTTCGCAGTGAAATCAAAAACTTGTGAAGAAAGAAAAATTTGAGAGAAGAGGAAAGCTATGACAGTTTCCTTAGAGAGCTGGAAGGAAAATTACTATACACTAATTGCAGTGTTCATAGAGATGTATACATCATGATGTGGAAGGAGAATGCTGGAGAAAATGCAAAAGATTTCAGGATGGAAGAGATATATATTCTATAATGTGAAAAGTGTTCTGAAGCTACCAGCATATAATGAAGACCATATTTCTTTAAATATTATTTAAAGTGCAGTATTAGTATGACTAAGATTAGACTGTTGTTTTCTTTCCTTTATATTATTGGGTAGAAGTAGATGAATAGAAATGAATATGCTGATTCATGAAATGGAGCTCATTAAGCTTTATTTTCATCATTATTTTTAATAAGTAAGACATATTTATTATTATGCCAGTACCAAGTCAGCTGTCAAACGTAGACTGAAATAAGATGGACAGGTGTGTATGACATTTCTATGAATGGTTAGGGCTACACATTTTAAGTGTGCATAGTGTAACAGGAGTCAATATTCATAACAGATGCCATATGTAGCATGGCAATACAATCATAACATTAATGATTATCCTAAGGCTATGACTGCTACAAGAAAGAAAACACTATAATCCACAAACCAGAGTTTCTTTTTAGAGAATAATGGGAAAAAATAAGAAAATTGAACCAGAAATAACCCAAGCTTGTCAGACTGCTAATTATCTACCAGTGTCCATTCTCTTCTTTCTTAGTCATAGAGTTTGGGTAGGCATGTGACCACCCAGCTAAATACTAATTTCTTTTTTCTTCTTCTTGGTAGGTGTGGTCATGTAAATCAATTTTGGCCAATCTGATGTGTATGATAGAATGGTTGCCTATTCTAGGAATGGTTCGTAAAAGGATTAGGTATTTCCTACTTTAGTCCTTTCTCCCATCCATTTGCAAAAAGATGACAGAAACAGAATAGCACAGTTGACACAGAGAATGGCAAGAATGTCAGAACAGCCAAAACAGCCCTAATATACCTACCTTTCTACAGTTACTTACTTCAACCTTGTTTCAGCCATTATCTTTTGTGGTCTTCTTGTTTGAGCAATTTATCAAAATCTTCCCAGACAACTACCAAATATGCGATAACCATAATGGCTACTGTTTATCAAGCGCTTACAATAAGCCAGTATTTTCTTTTACTGTTTATATCCTAAAGAACCCTATAAGCTATAGAGAGAACAATGAGACTGGGAGAAAATAAGCAGCATGCACAAGTTCAGACATTTAACAGGTTGTAGATGTGGAATGGAATTTGAACCCCGATCTTGGGGGTGGGGGGGGCAAAAGTTCTTCTTCCTTCCATTATGTTACAGAATCTTTTCAAAAGCGAAGAAAAAACTTCATAGAAGCAGCAAACACCCAATCTGAAAGATGTAAAAATGAATCTGAGGTCATGGCTTACCCATTTTTACATTTCTAGAATTTCTGAGACATTTAAGAAATGCTTTAAGCTGCTTTAAGTTATTCATTAGAAAGAAATTGTACCTTCTCTGTCTGTGTTAGACAAGAAAAGTAGCTGAGTGACCTTGTAGGACTTTTCCATGACAACATCAAAAACCAATTCAAAGATATGGGTGGCATACAATCAAAACAATATGCCTCTTTTCAAAACAGAAATAGCGGAATAAGGATGGAAGTCTCTTTCTTGCAGGGCTTGTGGCTGTTGTTGTTTATTTAATAAAGTTTACTGATAATTTATAATCATTAACAACTACTGAATCAATAGTGTAACACAATTATAAAGTGCCTCGGAAGCATGTGCCCTTAAGGGAGCGTGTGATGGCAGAGTGGATAGTAAAATCTGTCCAGTCTTTATTTAACACAGCCAGCTAAGGCAGCCACATAGGATTTAGTAGTTAAGAGACCATGTAGCAACAGCAGCATATCCAGCCAGTTCTCAGAGAAGGAGCGTGGCCTCCTCAGTGTTGAAATCAGTGTGGCTCACCCAGAGCTATTTAGGAGCATTGGGTACAGCAGGACCTCTAAGGGTCCACAGCCACAGGAGAAGTGGCACACAGATGAGAAAACTCCATTTGTCAGGTTATTGCTTGTGACCAAATGGTAGCTTACCAATTGCTGCCAGGGCTCGGGAGAGTGACCCAGCAGCTGCTTCTGTATGGGAGAGCATACTTCATGAAAGGACAGATTCAGTGTTGCAAAATAGGCCAATTCCCAGGATGCCTGTGAAACTCTGATAAGCCCAGCTTCTTTCCTTATAGCCTAAGGACACAAAGTGGAACAAACTTAGGTAGCTTTCTTTTTAAATTTTATTTCATTTTATTTTTGTTTTGTTTTGTTTTTGCCAAGAGTATGTGGGATAAAAAAACCACTGACTGAACCAAATAATGACTTAGATGAAATTTCAGAACAAGTTATAGAGACCAGGCTTAATTATTGTGTTAAAATACTGCTTCTAGAAAAAAAAAGAATGTTAAAATGTTCCACTATTGCATTTGCTTCATAGTAATATAATTTACTTCTCAGCTAGTTGTCAATTCCTATAAGCTACATCTTCCATTTACCATCTAAAAATGGCTTTTCCTACATAAATTTGATGCTATCTCATGCCAGAAATTATAATCATCAAAACCACTGAAGGAAAGAATAGCGATTGTTAAAAAGTAATGAGAGGCATGTGTGGTCATCAGGTGGTAATAGGAATCAGAGTATTGCAGCAGAATTCCCCATGACTCCCCTTTCCCACACACACAATACACTCATACCTATCTTCTCCTAGCATATTGCCTTAGTCAACTAAACCGGGAATCACAACTCATTGTTAAACCATGTTAAGGATGGCACCTGCCCTTTGAGCAAGAAAAATAGAGGCCTCAAGAATTCGGTTCTTTGTCCACATATGCACTACCCCATTTGTGATATTCTCTCAAGTATTTTTAAATATGTATATCTTTAAATATGTGCATTTATATAAACTCACAAGAGAGAAAAAGAGCCTGCAAAATACAAATGCTGCTGAAGCTTGCCCACATTTTCAAAAGATTTTATGGACATCAACAAAGTTCAGCAACTGTCTTTTGAGCAACCTCTTAGGTGGTCAGCAAGGCAGACATGATCTCCTTTACTAGGACTTAGAGTCTTGCAAAAAGACACACCTTAATCAAATATTTAGCAGGACATAAGCTATTTGAGTTCAGAGATGGTTTTGTGTTCTGTACATATAACAACCTAGAGCAGAACTGGGCATATATTAAGGACTCAGTAAATACTTGTGAATGACTCCTAAGTAAAGTTCTATGAAGAGCTTTAGTTCAACATAACCTAATCTATATGGTCAGGAAAGAATTCCCTGCAGAGAGAATATTGAAATTCTAATCTAAAAGTTATGAAGATGTTAGCTGGGTGAAGAAAGATATGAGACCATCCAAGCAGAGGAACATATGAGAATGTTTCTAAGATGTTAACATGATGTTGTGTTCATATAAATGGAAGAATTCTAAAAGGGGATTGGAAAGTAAAGAATGGTATAAGAAGACAGGTAGAAAATGTATAAGACAAAAGAGTCTTAAAGGGCACCATATAGATTGGGTATTTTTTGCTAAGAATAATAGAAAGTCATTGGAGCAATCAATACACTTTGTCTATTTATTATGTTTTCATTCATTCATTCATTTATTATTTAATTAATTTAATTTCTCAAAGCTGTTTCAATATTAGGAGATATTATATTGACTCAGATCAAATCTTCCATACCTAGTTCTGTAATCTTAGAGGAGTCACTTAACTTTTTCTTGTCCTAGATTTATCATTCATAAAATATTTTAAAAATGTAAATAGGTAATCACCAACCTTCCCTTGTCTAAAAGCTTATACTTTGTAACAGTTGCAAGTAGTTTTTAATAGACCCTTAATTTAATGTTTGGCCAGCAATGGGTACCTTCCCTTAGGGAGCAGGATAATCAGAGAGGAAGAAGAAATGTCTACTTCCTGACATTGAGCCTATTTACATATACTGTTGCTTTAGTTTCAGTTCTCTCAAAAGCAAAATCTATGTATCAATACAGACAGAGGGAGGAGGTGGACAGAGCTGATTTGGATGAGGGGATCAGGAGGATAGGATAGGATGAAGAAGGAAGAAAAGTCAAAAGGACCATTGTTGAGTTCCTTACTGCAGTGGACAACTGAGGCTCCATCCTACTTGGAACCCTCTGAGAATTTGTGTAAAATGCACGTTAAAATTGCACCTCCAGATTACAGGGATATAAACCAAATTTCTACACCCTCTTGCTCTCATTAATTGAAGGCTAGTTCTGAGAACATTAACTCTTCATACTTCTAAGCTGTACCAACACACGGGCTTAAGGAGACTTCTGTCACTCAGGAGACATCTCTGGAGTAGAAATGCAAAAAAAAAAAAAAAGCCCCAATTAGTTCCTGAGGGGAACCAAAGGTCTACCAAGTTGGCAATGTGAGGACACAAGGAATCAGTAAAGGTATAGAGAGTGATTCTAGGGAATCTGAGTATCATTCCATTGGAAAGAGTAGTCATTAAAGGGGTCTATGGCGATAAGTGATTGCCCTATCTGTATTTTAGACTGAAAAGTTTGGATGCAATGTGGAAGTCAGTTTAAAACTGGAAGACTCCCACTCGAATACCTCTTTAATTCTTATGAAAAAAAGTCCACACTCAATGTTCTGTATATTCTACTCAATTAATGTAGGGAGGCTATAAAAGTGATACAAATAATAGATTCATAAGATGATAGAATGAATGAAATGGTGGGGAAAGAACTATGAAACATTTTGGAAATTAAATTGATTTTATTTGAGGACTGAGTATGGTGAAGGGAGGATTATCTAGACTGATTCCCAAGTCTCTGGCATGAGTGACTGAGAGTAAATTAATAACATCAACTAATACTGGGAATACAGATAAGAAAATATTTGTTGTTGTGTTTTGTGTTTTTTATAGTTTTGTCTTGAAACTAGGAAGCTGAATTCACTTTTGAATGATGAGTCTAAGGTTCTAGCTTGAACTAGCACTAGTGATTTGGAAGTCATTCAAATACCATTATATTTCCTGCTCAATCAGGACTTGTTAGAGAAATGTTTGATTCCAACTCTGAGACATTAAATATACAGTATAAACCTGGAACACATTGTCACTTCAGAGAGCAAAAAACTAGCAAAGTCCATGTGGGTCACGTTAAAAGAACTTAGGAGCCAACTAGAAAAGTTACCAAAGGCCAAAAATGGAACTTTTTTTAATCTTTAATTTAAAAAATTGCAACTGATTAAGCATATCAGATATTTAAGTTTCTGAGGTCATAATGGGACAAAAAATGTAATTTGCTATAATTGGAGGATGTGAGGGAACAGCCTACTGTTTTGAAAACTAGTAATTAATGAGAAAATAATAACATTTATTCCTGCTATTCCTATGCAAATTTTACCACTGTATAACTAAATAGTAAACAAAAGATGTTTTTATTATACAAGTACACAGGTAAGCAAATGTAAAAGGAACAATAAGATTAAAGAACATTGTTTTATAACTCCAATAAATCAATGGAGCAAGGCATCGATTATTGACAGTTGTTAATAGAATAAAGAGTCAAGCAGGACTTTCGAAGATGGAGTAGGAGGACTGGAGTTCGTCTCTCCCCACGAACACATCAAGAATACACGTACAAATGGAACAGTTCTCACAGAACATCTGCTGAACACTAGCAGAGGACCTTGGACACCTAAAAGGACAAGAAAGATCCCCATGTAACCATGTAGGATGAAAGAAAGAAGAAGGGAAAAGAAAGAGGAGAGGAAGCAGGACGGGACCTGCGCCCCTGGCAGGGAACTGGAGGTGAGGAGAGGTTCCCGCATCTGGGGAAGCCCCCTCACCAACGGGGAGATCTGGGACAGAAGGGGAGCTTCGGGGGCTTGGAGGAGAGCTCAGCAACCGGTCTGTGGCAGGCAGGACAGAGTGAGACCTACACAGATGGTCCATGCCACAGCCCTGCACGGCCCAGCCTGAGATGAGTGTCCGC
This sequence comes from Balaenoptera musculus, assembly GCF_009873245.2. NCBI lineage: Eukaryota > Metazoa > Chordata > Mammalia > Artiodactyla > Balaenopteridae > Balaenoptera > Balaenoptera musculus. The sequence continues at coordinate 93,794,330 of NC_045788.1, forward strand.
TGGTGCACACAGGGGCTGGGTGCTGGAACGTGGGGTTTGAAGAGCAGACCCAGGGAGAGGACTGCTGTTGGCTGTGAGGGGACAGCCTGAAAGGATGGGAGTGAGGAGCTCCACAACTGGCAATGCTCATGGAGGAAGTCCGGACCGCCACAGAAGCGAAGCGCCATTGTTGAGTGACCCGCAAAGGGTGGGGACACCATTGCAGCCTCTCTCCTCATGCGCTGGCCCCTGCCTCCACTGGCACTAGGGAGGGCTCCTGCCGGAGCCGGCTCTGGTGCCCCAGCCCTTGCCTCCTCCATTTCCTCCCCCTGCCTGGGCAACCCACTTGCCCAGATCTCCACCTGATAGACGCACTTTCCAATCGCTACCCCAGCACCCTCCTTCCTGGGTGGCCTGCTCGCCCTGATGGCTGCCTCGGCTCCTTCCTATCTGATGGGCTCGTGGGCTCTGGCAACCTCTAAAGCAGACTCCAGAGGGAGGAACACACACAGAATTGGGGCTGAAATCACAGCTGAGCCCCAGGGGTCGTGTGACTAAGGAAGAAGAGCTGAAATCTCTCTTCCTGGCTGTGTGAACCACAGAGTTACAACTCCAGTGATGGCTTCCTAAATCCAGCGCCTGCAAAACATCCCAAAGGACAAGTGCTCCTGCAACTGGGAAGGGTCTAGCTTTAGCAGCTGTGGGATTTGTGGGCATGTACATGCAGGGGTTAGGCCAGGCCACAGTCTGAGCTGCCTCCATAGCTCCCAAATGGGGCCAGATGCACAACTACTGCAGCACCTGACCTCAGTGGATCTATTCCAGTGGCCTGATGAAAACAACGCCTGATAGTCACCAGGGTCAATGGCTGGTATACCCACAGTTAAAGTGGGACCGAGAGCAGTGCCAACAACAGTGTACTTTGGGAGCCTGCACAGTGGGTGAAAGGGGACAAAACAGTGCACATTCACAGGTGAACAGCTCCATATCAGGAATGCTCAGTGGCTTCTCTCCCAGTGGGAGTGCTCCAATCCCACCTACCTTGCACCACAAATCAGAAACACAGCTCAGAAACAGATCTGGGGGCCTCTACTCCAACAACTAGGGAGCAGACCATGTCCCTGATAGGGCAGTGACAACCACACAGCAAAGGGGAGGAACCACTCAATATCCAGGGCAGGGTCTGATCACCACAACACCAGTCAAACTCCTTATTAAGGGGATAATGGCACAAACCTCTGGACCAACCTCAACCACCAGGGGGCAGAGACCAGAAGCAAGAGGAACCATGATCCTGCAACCTGTGGAGAGGAGACCACAAACACAGTAAGTTAGACAAAATGAGATGACAAAGAAATATGTTGCAGACAAAAGAGCAAGATGAAAACCTAGCCACGACATTCAGAGAAGAACGAGAAATAAAAGAAATCCAAGTTAGAAAAGAAGAAGTAAAACTGTCACTGTTTGCAAATGACATGATACTATACATAGAAAATCCTAAAGATGCTACCAGAAAACTATGCAAGCTCATCAATGAATTTGGTAAAGTTGTTAATACACAAAAATCTCTTGCATCATTATGCACTAACAACAAAAAATCAGAAGATAAAATCAAGGAAAAATCCCATTTACCTTTGCATCAAGAAGAATAAAATACCTAGGAATAAACCTACCTAAAGAGACAAAAGACCTGTATCCGAAAACTCTAAGATACTGATGAAAGAAATAAAATATTACACAAATAGAGGGAGAGATATACCATGTTCTTAGGTTGGAAGAATCAATATTGTGAAAATGACTATACTACAGCAGTATACAGATTCAATGCAATACCTACCAAATTACCAATGGCATTTTTTCACAGAATTAGAACAAAAATTTTTACAATTTTGGAATTTTGGAAAATGGAAACACAAAAGACCCGAATAGCCAAAGCAATCTTGAGAAAGAAAAATGGAGCTGGAGGAATCAGGATCTGTGGCTTTAGACTATACTACAAAATGACAGTAATCAAAACAGTATGGTACTGGCACAAAAACAGAAATATAGATCAATGGAACCAGAATAGAAAGCTCAGAGGTAAAGCCACACACCTATGGTACCCTAATCTATGACAAAGGAGGCAAGAATATCCAATGGAGAAAAGACAGTCCTTCAATAAGTGGTGCTGGGAAAACTGGACAGCTACATGTAAATGAATGAAATTAGAACACTCCCTAACACTATACACAGAAATAGACTCAAAATGGATTAAAGACCTAAATGTAAGGCCAGATACTATAAAACTCTTAGAGGAAAACATAGGCAGAACTCCCTTTGACATAAATCACAGCACGATCTTTTTTGAACCACCTCCTAGAGTAATGAAAATAAGAACAAGAATAAACAAAAGGGACCTAATTAAACTCAAAAGCTTTTGCACACCAAAGGAAACCATAAAGAAAACGAAAAGACAGCCCTCAGAATGGGAGAAAATATTTGCCAATGAAGCAACTGACAGGGGATTAATCTGCAAAATATACAAACAGCTCATGGACCTCAATATCAAAAAAGAACAAGCAACCCAATCAAAAAATGGGTGGAAGATCTAAACTGACATTTTTCCAAAGACATACAGATGGCTAAAAAGCACATGAAAAGATGCTCAACATCACTAATTATTAGAGAAATGCAAATCAAAAGTATAATGAGGTATCACCTCACACCAGTCAGAATGGCTGTCATCAGAAAATCTACAAACAAATGATGGAGGCGGTGTGGAGAAAAGGGAACCCTCCTACACTGTTGGTGGGAATGGAAATTGGTACAGCCACGATGGAGAACAGTATGGAAGTTCCTTAAAAAGCTAAAAATAGCACTACCATATGATCCAGCAATCCCAGTCCTGGGCATATATCCAGAGAAAACCATAATTCGAAAAGATACATGCACTCCAATGTTCATTGCAGCACTACTTACAATAGCCAGGACATGCAAGCAACCTAAATGTCCATCAACAGAGGAATGGATAAAGAAGATGTGGTACATATATACAATGGAATATTGCTCAGCTATAAAAAAAGAATGAAATAATGCCATTTGCAGCAACATGGATGGACCTAGAGATTGTCATACTGAGTGTCGTAAGTCAGACAGAAAAAGACAAATATCATATGGTATTGCTTACAAGTGGAATCTAAAAAAAGTGTACAAATGAACTTATCTACAGAACAGAAATAGAGTTACAGATGTAGAAAAGAAACTTATGGTTACCAGGCAGTAAAGTGGGGAGGGAGGGATAAATTGGGAGATTGGGATTGACATATATACACTACTATATATATAAAATAGATAACTAATAAGGACTTACTGTATACCAAAGGGAACTCTACTCAATACTCAGTAATGGCCATATACTGGGAAAAGAATCTAAAAAAGAGTGGATATATGTATATGTATAACTGATTCACTTTTCTATACACCTGAAACTAATACAACATTGTAAATCAACTATACGCCAATAAAAATTTTTAAAAACTAAAATAATTTCAGTTTACTAAATAAAATTTTAAAAAAAGAGTCAAGCAGACGTGTTTAATGGTAGAAGAACATAATATGACCTATACTTTCTTAAAAGAATTGAAACCACCATCTGTCAAGCCTCTATATATAATGCCAATTTACAGGAAATAGAGCCAAAAAGTACACTTAAACTACAACATAAGGAAAAAATCAGCAAAATCCTAACAAATTCTATAGAACAAGTGATCTAGTTTCCTCAACAATTTAATTTCTAGGAAAAAAGAAAACATAGAAGATGAACCTATGGATTAAAAGAAAGTTAAAAAAAATATTATCCAAACATAATGTGTGGAATGTCTTTGGATTCTGAGGCAACATAATTGTAAAAGTAGGCATTTATGAGACAGTTGAGAATTCATCCACTGACTGAATATTTGAAATTATTATATTATTGTTACATTATTAACTTGCTAATATATTATAATTTTGTTTAAAATATATATTTAGTTTTTTAGACATATATACTGAATTATTTATGGGTAAAATGATATATCTAAAGTTGGCTTCAAGATAATCTAGGAGTGGCAAAGGAGGCTGTGGTTATGATTTGGTAGTTGTTGAGGTTGGATGAAATTAGATGGAAGTTCATTATACTGTTTTTCTTTCTTTGGTGTATGTTTGAAATCTCCTTTTTTAAAATAAACAAATAAAAAATAATCTAGAATACAGGAAAAAGCATACCAGAAGAGTTATAAAGTTAGTAGGTCAAGTATAAGGAAAAGAACAGTAATATTTAAGAAGTGGTAAAATTGGGCAGACTTTTTAACATGAATAAGTCTCAGTTTTTATATCTATAAATGAAATAAGGTATATAAAACACCTATAAGCAAAGAGGACCTTGAAGAGTGTCGGTTCCCTTCCTAAAAAATGTGAATGAAAATCCTGTTTGTGTGTATGTCTACATATTTGTCTCCTGCAGTCCAGGAAATGAGACTGAGCGTTAGAAGCTATAGTGATTATATAAAAAGATAAAGGTAAGCATATAGGAATAAGAAATTAAGAAAAAGTAACAATGTGGAAATCAGCCCCATTCTGAAAGTCAGATGGAAATACTTTAAACCCTCTGTTGCTTTATGCCTCCTTGCTGTGAAGAACATCATCATAGTAGCTGAGTGCTACTCCTCTCCCACAATTTATAGTTTATTTAAAACCCATTTTAAGCTGCCTCTCCAAACCGTAAAAGTGGAAATCCTTTGGCTTTTGACAATGCCTGGAGGGAGAAGGAGGAGGAGATGATGGGGAAGTGATATAAGTAACTGTAAAAATGAAAAGGGCATTGACTTAGAATCAATGGTTAATATGAAAGGCAAATGGAATAATTAATACCAATACCTCAAACCTCTGCGTCTTTGAGGAATTGATATTTTGGCTTATCACCATAATAGGCACAAGCACATTTTGTCATAAACTCTAAAATGCAAATCAATATATTTTTCCTCTTTTACCAAATCCCTGTCTAACACCACCTTTATTAAAGATGTTTAAGGCTAGTGAGGTTAGTAAATGCAACTGATACAAGAAGATAATAAACCTGACCCAGTAATCTCACTGGGTGATTACTGCCTCTCAGGTATGCAATATTCTTATATTTACTCGTCCACAATTATAAACAGCAACTGAAATTTCCCTCAGAGGGAAAAGCCTTGCACCAAGAGACTGTAAAATAGTCTTGCTTGTTTTTAAAGTGTAAATTTCTATAACAAAACATAATTGAAAAAGAATGACTTAAAAACAAAGAAAATGAATGAATATGTATGAGACATTGGCTATCTCATATGGATATGTATGAGAAATTTAGCAGCTGTGTGTCTCACACACATACACACACACACACGTCCAATTTTAAGTCGGTCTTTATCCTGTGAACTGGATTCAAGTCCGCCTCTATTCTGTAATTGTCAAATAAAACCCTTAAAGTCAGAACTTGCTTCCTAAATTCTCAAGTTTCTGTAAATAATATAAGCCTCCACCTATATTTTTAACATTAGTCTGAGTTGTTTCAGTAAAACCTAAGATTAACTAGTGGTATGTGTCAGACAACTGTTTTATAGCCAAATGCCAACAGAACCGAGAGATAGAATGGTCTATTTACAATAGCAGAGCATCCATGGATCACTCATGAACTGGAACAGGTTACTGTGGAAATGGCCTTTAATATGGTTAGTCAATAACCCCTATACACTCATAATGCAAAAGGGTGATATGCAGTGTACAGCAAAAATCATGATATTTAGCTGCTTGACATTTTGAAGATATAATCAGATTACTAATGTGACATTTCAAAACCAGAAATGGTTATCATAAAAAGTAAATTATCAGATGGGGAGATGGGTAACTCAAAAAGTGTTGATGCCTATTAGAATGTAGAGAAAATGGCTGTATATACTATATGAATTTGCTGCAAGTGACGTGTGTGATAAAGAACAATGTGGCCTCTAAAACAGGAAAAGAAAATCTACTAGTAGCCATATTTTCAGACTTCATTATTTTCTTTTTTTATCCTGAAGACAAATTTCAATTTCAATTGCTGTTTATAACTGTAGGTAAGTAAATATAAGAATATTATATATCTGACTGGCAGTAACCACCCAGTGAGATTACTGGGTAAGGTTTATTATCTTGTTAGTATCACTTACATTTACCAAAAATAGTTTGGAAGTTTCCCCATGGTATAAAAATTAGCTCAGATGGCTCATCAACAGTATATCATATGGATTAAGATATCTGGAACTTTCTATAATACCTGATAGGAATCATGGGTTTCCAATTTATTCTGTCAAAGAAGAATTATATATATTAATCTTCAGCTGGAAGATATCCACAAAAGAACTATAAGCTCTCAAGTTACAAGGATGTATTTCTCTTCCCCTTGTATTTATAGGTCCTATGACATCATAATGCTGGGAACTATCGTATTTATATGTTTTCTGCAAAGGGATCACTTACGGTAAGATTATTATACTGACTGAAGAACAGTCACTAAAATTGAGGCAATCAGGAAATCCCCTCCTATATTACTAAGTTTTTACGTGGTGAGAAAATTTTTTTGGGCTATTTAATATTAGTGTGGATTAATTAGTAGGAGCAGGAAATCAGGAGCATTATTTTCCTAAAGATGTGATCTGTGCATGTTTACCTGAGAAATCATCTGACCTCCTACCTGTTCTGACACTTTTACTCAGGGCAGTATCTTACAAAATTGCCTGAACATATTGATACTCATGATATCAAATATGGGTCTGCTCTATTCTCCCTGCTTGTAAATATCTATAATTTGAAAAATGTTTGTTTTTCCATGCATGCAATAAACTATATGGAACACATTACAGTTCTGAGTGATGCTGTGCAACAGGAAACAGCAGTTTTGAATTGCAGAAATAAATTAAAAAAATCCACTTGTGTAAGAAATCAGATTTTAATGAAATTGTCATTAATATTTATGTTAAATGCCATCTAAATCTAAAGAGACATGTTAACATCAGTGTCTGAATACATTAGGATTGCTTGAAACTACATTTCCAAGGAAATATTTTGTTTTTATTCAAAGGCCCTCTGATTTCTGCTCAAATGTTTATTGTTTTATTTGAAAATGCTTTCTCATTTTTGTTCCAGATGTTCACAGAGCAAACACAGAACATGGTAGATAAATGAGAGTTTACAGCTGTAAGCATAAATTGACTGTTTCATTCACTAACAAGTTACTCTGATAAGGTCTTCTGATGATGGAATAGCAAAATATTCTTTACACATGGCTCTTATGGCTCACAGTATTATGTACTTGCTATGCAACATTTCACTTAAAATTTCTTCTTCTTATCCAATAACCACAGGCTGTATCTTTTTGCTCGTAAGAGGTCATTTTGATATTCACTATTGACTTTTATGAAATTATGTTTCAGGAAAATATTATTGAAGCTTAAATGAGTGTTTGGAGAGTTAGAACAAAATTATTAAAGTATGTAATCTTTCAGAAATGAAGGGATATGATAAAATGCTTATGATGAATTGTGATCAACATATCAAATGCAGTACAATATGCACAATATTTGGGTATAATTATACTCATCTATCATATATAATTGACCACATGCTTTTATACTAATAATCTCTTTCCCTAAAATGATAATTCATTTGCATATTCTCAGTGTAATCAAATAAATGTTGACTTTTTTTTTTTTTTTTTTCCCCTAGTTCCCTAGTCTTACAATGTACTTTTCATCAGAGATGTCAGTAATCCTTTGGGTTCTTAGGAGTGCCATTAGGGAAACTTTCCCAGAATGCTTAGAAGTGTTTGCTTTATCAAACACTTTTATTTATATGGAGTATAAATAAAAAGGAAAGTGGCCTATTTATAAATTGACAGAAGAGAACCCTCAAAATTGTTTTTTGACAATTTCAGAGCCTATGCTTTGACTTTCAGAGCCTATGCATTTACTTTAATAGTAAAGTTATTGCTCAAATAATCTTAAAACTCCTTTTAGTAACTATCTTCAAAATAAGGCTACCAGCCTCTTAGAGAAGCAGTTACGTCTTCTATATTCACCATTCTTTCACCCATTCTCTCCTAATAGATCATTTAAGAATTTTAAGGAACCTAAACTTTGTAGTGATTTTTTTTTAAAACAATCATAAAAAGTTGTTCTTTCAATGATCTACTATCGTAGGGAAACATGTGTAGCAGGGTAGGTGCAGGGAGTCCACTTTCAACAATCCCCCAGGGTGGCTGATACTCTAAATGTGTCCTCAGCACCATGAAGTATGGAACGCAAGTCTTATGCCAAGAATAGTTTATATGCTCTACAGACTTCTCAAAAATAGCTTTGGACTAGTAGTAAGGAGATGTGTGTTCCCATTACCTTTCCAATCTAAAAATGTAAGAAATATACCTAGTTCACTCTATTTCACAGGGAGATTAAAAATAAATATATAAACTCATGTCACAGTCAGGCCTTAGTAACTGTTGTATAATAGGTTAATTTTTTTTTGAAGTACTCCTGTTTTCTATCACACAGCTTCCTCCCCACCTCACCATAAGGCAACACAGTGTTGTCATTCTGTACAGGCCTTTATCTCAAAATGAGCAAAGCATAACATGCAACTGACATTTTTGTCTGATTTTAAAATTACCTTTAATTGTTGAACACACTCTGAGAGTTCTGATATCTTGGAAACTAGATCAGGAAATTATTTTAGAATAGATTGACTTCCATGTAACATGTCTTCAAAATGACAGTGATAACAATCACATTTACCTTGTGTTCTGTCCTCCAGAAAGAGGGTCATTTACATTTTAGTTAAAGTGATAGGAACTGAAGTTGTGGAAAGAATACAAACAATGATTTGTCCTATTTCATAAGGCAAGGGGGATGGCTTACTATGCAAATTCTTTTTCCTTTCCTCCTTTTTCTCTTAACAAGTTTTTATTCTATATGTCTGAAAAATATGGTAGATAGGATTTTATATCTGATCCTAAAACCATAGGATTATCTACCATAATCCTATGGTAGATAGGATTGTATATCTGATTGTATATCTGATCACAGTCCTATCTACCTATGGTAGATAGGATTGTATATCTGATCCATATCAGGATTGTATATCTGATATGGTAGATAGGATTGTATATCTGATTGTATATCTGAAAAATATGGTAGATAGGATTGTATATCTGATCACCTATAAAATCTGTATAGGATTTTAGATAATCCACACAGCACATTTTCTCATCCTCTTACCTATGTTTATTTGACTCGCCAGAATAATTGCAGTGTTTACAATTAAGGCCTATCAACCATACATAGACAAGTCTTTAGGAGTAAAGATATTGGTAATACTGAGGAGAAAGGGAAAGGCTCAATAAAAAAGAAGAAAAAGAAGACAAAGGGGAAGAGGAGAAGTGTAGGAGGTGGAGGAGGGGAGAAAAGGAAGGAGAAAGGATCGAAGGAAGGAAGGAAGAAAGGAAGGGAATGAAGGAAAGGCAACATCTGCTGTTAGAGGGAAAGTTCATTTCAGTCTTTGGTAGAAAGACTACAAGAAAAATTCTTCCCTCTTCTATTAGATTTATTGGATGATGTCATCATTACTCTGAAACAGAAGTTACCAATGTAGTGAGTATACAAAATTATAAGATGGTGACATCCCTTCCTCCAAAAAAATGTATCATTTTTATTTTAAAAAATCATCCAGTAGGCCAAAAGGAATAATTTGAGTGTTTCTTCAATTGTCATTAGATCAAAATGCTGTGAATCATTTTAAGTTCCTTATTTACATTTAATACTTCCCTACGCAAATGCCTATCATCTTAAATAAAATTGTAAATGAATTTGATTCTGTGTGCCTCAAAACGCTAAAATAGGAACAAATTTGTTACTACCTTTAAATCTAATAAAAATATTCAGTACATGATCAAACTATCAAAATGCTTTTTTTTTTTGGACACGTGGATCAAAACGCAGTTTCCTCAGGGAAATCCTCTGACTTCAAATAGAATCACAAACAGAAACTCCTAACAGTATGAGCCTCATTAACCAGATATATTGCAATACTTTAGAAGAGGGGTTAAAGAGCTAGAGTGAAATGGCAGTGGCGTGCAGTGCCTAATCCTTAGAAGTAGATACACTTCACATATATAACAGGCTTTTTGTTATGCAGATACCATATAAACCACTACAGTTGGCACATCAGGGACATTTTTTTTTTTTTTGCTTTTTTGGTCCACATTATTAATTATTAATGAAATGAAGATGAAAAACCAATATTTCATAAATCATTAAGTTTAGCCACATGATCAGAAGAGAGTTAACAATCATAGTTGTTTTTAGAAATTTGATGCATAAGAATATGGTAGAATAGTTTGTCATTGAAGAAGATCCAAGGTTTCTTTTTATCTGAAGCAGGAAAAGGGTGAAATTCAGTAATTACCCTTAGAATTATGAATCATTCATAAAAGTTGGAATTTTAATGACTGCAGATACAACATTCATCATTCTGGTTGAAAATATTTTATTATTCAATTATTAAACATGTTATGCAGTGTTGCATTCATAATGAGATATTATCCTGTGTAAACTATTATGCAAGGATATTAGTCCATATATGTTTATTTATGCTAGATTATGCAGTCTTGCACTTTATTTTCTCAAAATATAAAAATTAATAGAAAATGTTTCACATAATGAAATTCCTGCTGATTATCCAACATATTCAGGGTTTTGTCATTATATCCACTTGTAAGGATTACGATTCAATAATAACAAATTTTTTTAACTTAAAGAAAGAATTGCCTGTCATTTCAGATTCATATGCTGTATAATGTTGATTACTACATGGAATGAGATATAATACCAAATTCTGGCTGAGTCAAAAAAGAAGACCAACTTTTAAAAATTGAAGTACAGTTGATTTACAATGTGATAGTTTCTGGTGTATAGCAAAGTGATTCAGTTATACATATATATATATATGTATATATATATACATATTCTTTCTCATATTCTTTTACATTATGTTTTTTTTTACAGGGTATTGAATATAGTTCCCTGTGCTATACAGTAGGACCTCATTGTTTATCTATTTTGTATATAGTAGAGATGTACTTTTAAGTCATGAAATATTTCATAGAGTTGACTCAGTGGAGACCCAGCCTTGAATTTATATTTTGAAATGTGAGATTTTATTATCTATTTACCCATGTGGTAGACAGGACAATGCCCCCTCAAAGATGTCCAGAAACCTGTGAATATGTTACTTTAAGTGGCAAAAGAGACTTCACAGGTGTGATTAATTTGTGAATCTTGAGTTGGGAAGACTACCTTGAATAATACAGATGGGCCCAATGTAATCACAAGAATCCTCATAAAAGAGAGGCAGGAGGGTTAGAGTCAAAGAAGGAGGTGTGACGACAGAAGCAGAAATCGGAGTGATGCCGTTTCTGGAAGGGGCCATGAGCCCAGAAATGCAGACAATCTCTAGGAGCTAGAAAAACCAAGGAATGGAATCCTCCCTAGAGCATCTAGAAGCAACACAGCCCAGCCAGTATCTTGACTTATAGCAAGTGGGATACATTTCTGATCACCATAGGTATAGGATAATATATTTGTATTGTTGAAGACACTAAGTTTGTGGTAATTAGTTATAGAAGCAATGGACAATGAATATACACACAGATACCATAGATAATTTTCTCTCTTTCTATTTTCAAATTAAAGATAATTCTTTTTTTTTTTTTTTTTTGGATTCAGCTTTCCGGGTCCTTTACTTTGCTGCATATGCACTCTACGTTAAATGTGATTAATCACAAAAAAAAATCTCTTCAAGAAACCTTCATAACAAAATAACCGATTCCCTATTAACAATAAGAGGATCAAGTTTAACAGGCCAAAATAGAAGACAAGAAGTCTGTCAGAATGTATATAGATGGCACAGGACAGCTCTGACCTCAGGCCCCCTGTGCTGAGCAATAGAGTCACTGGCAAATCCCCAAGGTGTAAGAGCTGTAAATATCCAGAGACATGCAGGAAGCATGTTTCTTTCTCATTTAGTCATCCTCTGAACTCTCGGCAGACCTTTCATCTGTAGCCACTTTCCAATTTGTGCGTTTGTTTGTCCTCTCCTGTACTTCATTGTTAACTACAGGGATGTGGGCTTTTTTATCTCTCTTTTTCCTTTTGGTTTCCTTAGTGTCTCTTTCCTCACTTTCCTCAGAACTGCTGGATGCAGAATCATCTGACTGGGAAGTGTCACACTCTGCCTCTAAGAATAAAGCAGATTTCTTGAGAGATTTTTTCCTGGATTTTTTTCTTGCGCTTATGTGGTTGTTTCCTTTTCCTGGTACTAGAAGCCCCAGTTTCTTCTGAGAACTCACTTGAGGAATCTGCTGTTATATCTGTGGCTTCCTTTTTGCTTTTCTTCTGTTTTTTGTGTGACTTTTTTTTTCTGCTTTTTTTTGTGGGATTTCTTTGACTTCTTGTGTTTGTGAGATTCATGGGTAGATGATTTTACCTGGGGAGATGTTTTCCTCCCATTGGTAATATCTTGCTGATCACTACTGTCTGTTTCAAATTCTTCAGGGTATAACTCTTTATATCCACTATGATCCCATCTGTCTGGCATGTTAGCTTCATAATCATGTAACTTCTTGTTCCAAGATTTAGCCTTAAGAAAATCATCATCCAGTGCCCCAGAAATTTCATTCTTTGACCTCCAATAGTCTCTTTGACTTTCTTCATCAAAACCATCACTACGCATCCGGCTTGAACTGCTGGGTAACATTTTCCTTTTCGTCCCCCGGTACGCATCTTCCATCTGTTTCTCCAGCTCTCTTATTTTCCACATATCTGATTCCTCCTGAATCTTATTGTGAGCATCTGTGTGCCGGATGACGTTCCGCAGGAGGACTTTCCCCAAGGGAACTCGGGATATTCTTCAATCCCTCGATCCTGAGGAAATCAGGCATCTTGTTAGTGTGAGATGAAGAACCACTCCGTTACAAGATCTCCTCCGACACAGAAGCCAAGCAAAGGCAGCTCTGCAGCTTCACCCGTGTCTTTCGTGAAAACGCAGCCTTCCCACTGGTTATTCCGCCCTCACCCGTGGCCCAGGCCACGGCCGCCTTTCCCCCAGCCCAGGCCGACAGGCAAATATCTCTCCGAACTCAGGCCGGAGGTTGCTCCGGCTCGGAATCCGGACGGCCAGGTTGGCTGGGGCATTCCCCGCTCACGTTCCTCTGGGATGGACCGGGGGGTTGGGTTTTGCTCCCCAAAAAGGATGGGAACACTTCGGACGGGTACTACCCTCGACTGGGCCCCAAGATGTATCTAGAGTGGCTGAAGGGGGGGTTGAGGCTTCCAAGTGGAAGACAGAGAAAATACCCCCATCTTCGTCACCGGGACCCCTGCCCCCCAGTGGCCACGGAGCTCCCGGTAACCTTCCCTCCAAACGCCCTCCCCACACAAACACACACAAACACACCCATACCGTGCGCCGCAGCGTCGCGTGGCGGGCAAAGATAATTCTTAATAATTAAAAACATCCATAGTTCTATGTCATCCAAAAAAGAAAGAAAATACAAGTGCATCAGCAGTACAGTAACTGTGCACATGGCATTCAGTGTTAACTTCCACATTCTAAGATTTTATGCATAAGAAAGAATACTTACTGGTTCAGCTTTCTTCTATAGCTCCCCTATGCTTTTGCTTCCTTAACTATTGCAGTTTTATAATAGTATTTATGTCTTTTCAGTTACTTATAAGAATTCATAAAAATAACATTGGTCCAGGCAAATAACTAGTAATAAGGACAGTTGTTTCAAATTTTATATCATCACCTGTCGTGAGTGCTCTCCATTGCGAAGGGACAAGAGTCAGTGTAGAAGTGATTAAACACAGCTTTCATTTCTTCCTCCATCCATCAGCAACTCTGCAAAAGTTGACAAAACCTTTTCCTTTATATTTTGACTTTTAATTTTCATGTAATTTTAGATTGACATGCACTTGTAAGAAGTAATACAAAGTAACCAGATATAACTATCCCCCAATTGTAACATCTTGCCAGGGAATTGACATTGATGTAGTCCAATCTTAGTCTTACAAAGATTTCACTTGTTTTACATTTACTCATGTGTGTGTATACGTGTGTCTGCCTGTGCGTGTGTATTTACTTCTGCATAATTTTATCACATTTGTAGACTTGTGCGATCACCACCACAGACAAGATGCAGAAAAGTTCTATTATAAGGATCCTTCTTGCTACACTTTTATAGCCACTGCCACCTTCCTCCTCTCCACCCTATAGAGGCCTGACAACTACTATCTCTTCTCCACGTCTATAATTTTGTCATTTCAAGAACGTTATATAAATAGAATCATACAGAATATAACATTTTGAGATTATGCTTTTCACTCAGCCTCACACTGAACTTGGGTCCTGCCACTCTGTTGACTTCAGTTATTATTTCTAGGAATGATTTTGTAGATATTTTGGGATTTTTTACATAGACAATCATGCCATCTGTAAGTAGAATTTATTTTTTACAATCTATATGCATTTTACTTATTTATTTGTTTGTTTTTTGCTTTGTTTATTTGGCTAGAACTTCCAGTACTCTGTGGAATAAGAAAGATGAGAATGGACATTTAGATCTCAATTTTAGATGGAAAGCATTTAGTCTTTCACTATTAACGTATGATGTTAGTTGTAGGATTTTTGTAAATTCTTTTTATCAAATTAATGAAGCTTTCCTCTATTCCTAGTTTATTGAGATTTTCTATATTGAATGTGTGTTGAATTTTGTCAAATGTTTTTTATGCATCAATTCATAGGAAAATGACTTCTTTTTAGCTTGTTATCTTAGGTTACATTAATTGATTTTTCATATGCCAAACCATTCTTGCATATGTAGAATAAGTCCCACTTAGTCATGTTGTATAATTCTTTTTATTCTTTCCTGGATTTGATTAGCTATATTTCATTGATGATTTTTTTGGTCTTAGTTCATGAGATAGTAGTTTTTCTTTTTTTGTTACTGTCTTTGCCTGGTTTTGGTATCAAATGAGTGTCATAAAATGGGTTGAGAAGTATTCCCTCTCGTATTTTTTGGAAGAGATTACATAAGATTGGTTTAAATTTTTCTTTAAATACTGGGCAGAATTATTCAGTGAAATCATGTGAGCTTGGATATTTGTTTTTCAGGAGTTGTAATTACAAATCAAATGTCTTTATTGATTATAGAACTATTCAAGTTGTCTGTTTCATCTTGGATGAGTTTTGATAGTTTGTGGGTTTTGAGTACTTGGTTCTTTTAAGTTGTCATATTTATGAACATAAAGTTGTTTTATATTACCTTATAATTTTTATTGGCTTCAAAATCTATGGCAGTAGCCTCTGTTTTCATTCCTACTATTGGTGGTTTGTCTCTTATCTCTGTCATTCTTGCTTTTTTATTGAAGTTTCAAGAACATTATATAAATGGAATGATATATAATGAAATTGATTTCTTCTCTTATATAATTTTATTTTTTTCTATTTGGTTTAAGTTTATTTTCCCTTCTAGTTTCTTGAGGTCATAACTCAGATTATTGAAATGAGACATTTTCTCTTTTTAAGGGCAAAAGATTAGTATTGTATATTTTCTTCTCTGTGCTACTCTAGCTGGATCTCATATATTTTGGTATGTTGTATTTTCATTCCATTCTGTTCCATATATTTCATAATTTATTGTAAAGTATATGAGACCTCTCCTTTGACCTGTAGATTATTTAAAAGTGTATTTGTTTAATTTCCAAGTATTTGCATATTTTGCAGCCTTTCTGTTATTGAAACAGAAATGCTAATTCATATGTTAAGCTATTCAATTATCATAGAATATACTCTGAATTATTTCAATTCTTTTATATTTCTTGAGGTTTATTTTATGGCCCAGGATATTCTCAGTCTTGTAGACTGTTCCATGAGGGCTTGACGAACATATGTATTCTGCTGTTGCTTGATGTGGTGATGTGTATGTGGTGATGTCAACTTGTTGGCTGATTGTTTTGTTCAACCACTTCCTTTTCTGCCTTAGTCTCACCAGTCATTTAGTGCTGATTTCTTCCTCCATAAAAATGGAAACAAGTACTTCCCTGTGTTGCAGAATTTTTGTGAGAATCATATGGAATAATATAGGTAAAAGTTATTTGTTATTATTAAAGTACCAAACATATAGATGCCATTATCATATCTCTGCAATGAGTGTATCTCTTGCATGAACTGAAGACCTTTCCCTTTAGATGTTTGAAGTAGAATGTTATGAAAGATTTTGGCACAGTGATCAGTTGAGATAAGGATTATAGAAAATAAATAAATATACTTAGCTTCAGGTCATCCGTAAAAAATGGTATTTTTGCCCCATCTACTCTTCATCTTTAATAAGTTCCACATAAACCAAAAAAAACAAACAAAAAACTGCACTGTGTTTTGAATGAGCTATGAAGATATTCAACAAATATTTAATAATATTTGTTATATTATTTATACCACATTAAAATTTTAACAACTCTTCAGAAATGCCTATTAAGGCAAACCATTTCTATCTGTATTTTAGACATCATATTTAGATTTGGCTTACCTCCCCCCACCAAAATCTCACATCACATTGTTTACTCTTTCTATTAATATTCTATTTAGAAACAGACTTAAAATATTTAGACTAGCATGTGACATTCCTAAATCAAACCACAATTACAAAGACAGTGCTTCTCAAACTATCTGTAGGGAAACACCAATATTTCATTTTCTGTTTAATTACCAACATGACTAGTAATTGCCCATTACCAGTAACTCACACCTCATCTAACTCACCACCCAAGTTTTACACCTACACTGCTCTGCAACTTGTTTAACAATATGTCAAATATTCCTATAACTTTTCCTATACCTTCGAGTGAGGAACAGCAATAAACATTTAGCAAATGTTTATTTTGCTTCTTTGTTTGTCTTTGAATAGTCCTAGTACCAGTATATTCTCTTATCTAACCTAACAAACTTCTGTGAAGACCTGTGACAAAGCAACAGCTCAAGACATGTGTTGTAACTAAGGATGTACACGTGTTAAACATAAGAAACTTTCCAAACAGCATGGATTTTTTTTTTAATGTATTATTTTTTAAACGCATTGTTTACTTTGTTTATTTATTTATTTATTTTTTTGGCTGTGTTGGGTCTTCGTCTCTGTGGGAGGGCTTTCTCTAGTTGTGACAAGCGGGGGCCACTCTTCATCGCGGTGCGCGGGCCTCTCACTATCGCGGCCTCTCTTGTTGCGGAGCACAGGCTCCAGACGCGCAGGCTCAGTAATTGTGGCTCACGGGCCTAGCTGCTCCGTGGCATGTGGGATCTTCCCAGACCAGGGCTCGAACCCGTGTGCCCTGCATTGGCAGGCAGACTCTCAACCACTGCGCCACCAGGGAAGCCCATGGATTTTTTTAACAGAAATTCTAATGTGAATATGTGCATCATCACCGGCATCCCCAAAAGGGTTTTCAATTGTTCTCTTGGGATCTAAGCTTTATCAAATGTGGTAGGGAGAGTGTCAGTTCAAGATGGCAATGCAGGAAGATCCTGAACTTACCTCTTTCCATAGACATACTGAGTCTTCAGCTACATATGGAACAATTTCCTCTTTAAAAACCTAAAGGCTGACAGTGATGGCTACAGGTCGGGAAATGAGAAGGAAAAATAAGCCAGTGGGAGAGTCTGGGCCACAATATTGCCGTGAACCTTACTCCTGGCACAGTGACCCACAACCAGCAGGAAACTCAAAACCCAGAGCTGCTCCCAGAGGAACGAAATGTTCTCACCCCACATTGAGCATCCCAACTTTTAAGACATATACTTGAGATGCGAGCCTTGAAAACTAACTTTGAAAACCAGTGGGGCTTGTGTCCCAAGACCCACAAGACTCTAGCGATCTGATAAACCACTCTTAAAGGGCTCAGGTGCTCAGATTCACCAGCCCCAGGGTCCAGCTCAGAGGCAGCCAATCGAACCAACACTTAAGGTGAAGGAAGCTCACCTGCTTACATTAATGTGTGTGGCTGAGAGGCAGGCATCTAGTTTAACACACACATCTAGGAGCCTCCTGGAACACTCTCAGGGACAGAGACTGGCAGATGCGCTGTTTGTACTCTCCCTTTGCTGTGCTCCAGAGCACCAGTATCTCCCAGAAGGAAGCTTTTACATGTACCTGGTACTCCAATTTTTGTGGCTGCTGTGCAGGGATGCCTCTTGTTCATCTGCATCTGGAGGCCAGGGGAGCCTGTGTTCCTGGTCACATGGGACTGTAATAATCGGTGTCACTCAGAAGGGAGCTCGAACGTACCCTTGTCTGGTGTCCTGATGTTTGCAAGTGCTGCCAGGAGACACCTCTACAATACCTGGCTCTGGTGGCTAGTGGGGCTTATGCTCATGGGTCGCTCAGGACTGTAACCGACAGAAAAGGTGTCCTTTAACAGCTCCCACCCCCAAGAGGCAACAGACCCAGCAGCTTGGTCTTTCTGTGAAGGAGGCACATTAGCTAATCTTTTTATTGATTGATTGATGGATGGATGGCTGTGTTGGGTCTTCGTTTCTGTGCGAGGGCCTTCTCTAGTTGTGGCAAGCGGGGGCCACTCTTCATCGCGGTGCGCGGGCCTCTCACTATCGCGGCCTCTCTTGTTGCGGAGCACAGGCTCAGTAGTTGTGGCTCACGGGCCTAGTTGCTCTGCGGCACATGGGATCTTCCCAGACCAGGGCTCGAACCCGTGTCCCCTGCATTGGCAGGCAGATTCTCAACCACTGCGCCACCAGGGAAGCCCCCATTAGCTAATCTTTATGACTGTATCTTAAAGGGCAGGCTTCTAATGACACATCTAGGAGCTGATTGTAATCCTTTCCAGAGACCTCGGAGGCAGGAACTTTCTATGCTCTCACCCTCTGCCACACTCCGGAGTGCCAATGTCTCCTGGAGAGAGGCTTTATACATGTCTGGTGCTCTGGTTTTTATATCTGGTGCCTCAGTTTTTGCAGCTGCTGCCCAGGGGAGAGCCCTTGATTACCTGGTGGCTAGGGCTCGCATTGGAGAGACAGTTCTTGGCAGGCTACAACCCCCAGGGCACAGCATGGACGGCCGACTGAGCCACACCTCCTGGTTTTTCTGTGAGGGAGGCCTCTTCGCTTGTCCTGGAGCTTCAGCCTGAGGGGCAGGCTTCAGGTTTGGCACACATCTAGTGGTATGGAGCTGCTCTCAAGGAACATAGGCTGTGGACACCATCTTGGTTCTCTCCTTCTGCTTTGCTCAGCTTGCTTGTATCACCCAGAAAGGAGCTTATATACTCATCTGATCCCCAGTTTTTGTGACTGCTGCTCAAGAGACACCTCTAGATCACCTGGTTCTGGTAGCCAGAGGAGCTATGCTTGCAGTCCCGCAGAACTGTATATATTTGCATACTTTTAAAAACTTGATGCCTGAGAGTATGACTTCCAGTCAACCTGAATATAAGTGCTGATATCCTCCCCTTTGGGACAGTTATAAGCCTTGGAACACCCTCAAATACTGGGACACACACATACATATATATATATATATATATATATATATATATATATATATATATAAATAGTTGTAAACCTAATTTTTACTTTTATTACTATTTTTTCATGTTCTTTAGTGTGTGATCTTAAAGATGTATAGTAAAGTGAAGGTGAAATATGCAAGATTATAGAAATTTTAGTGTTCTTTTCCAGATAACTAAATTTTTATTATATATTAATTTATTTCTAACTTTATTAAGAAATTTTTAAACATATATTTTCTTACTTATTTTCACATCCTTTCATCTGTGTGACTTTGCATTATTTTTCTTCTTTTATAGTTGAAGCTTTTGATAAACAGCTTTCATTTATTGAGTAGTGAACTTTCTCATTAACCCATAAAGGTGTTTTCTTGACTTGTTATCCTCTTCAAGTAATATGCTGAAGATATTTTAGACCTGTCTGTCTTTACTATCTACCAAATTAAAACAATTCCTGACTCCTACAATATGACATGTATTAATTCTCTATCCAAATCCTAAATGTTAGTAGGCATTTTAATTTCAAATCATCTAAAAATTATCTTAAACTCTAGTTATGAAGGCAATATCTATAGTACTGTGAAACACAGATTAGGAAAGATTTTAAAAGTTTGTGTGGAGAGCAGAGAATTCTTCTCCAATCCCAGAAAGTATTTAAAATAGGGATCAGTTTAAAGACAAAAACAAGGAAGTGCTCAAATACACTGGAAAGTTTAACAGAATAGGAGTAATAGAAAAGAACATTTAATACAGCGTATCCAGCTATTTTAGTTGCACCTGTTAGAGGAGACCAATTCTTAAGAGGATTTTTAAAATTATTATTACTTTCAAAACAGTTGATTATTCCTATTTGATACAGGTATAATAACAGATATACAACACAACCTTATTTTAGTTATTTGTATAGTAAAACTGATCACAAAAAATTCCAAAATACTCCTATTACTACTGATGAGCTGGGTATTTTAACTGACTATACAAAGTCTGTTATAATAATATTCAATTTGGGAGTTTATCCTTTTCATTCCTTCAGATTTCATTTTATGCTCTATTTAGCTCAGAAGCACATTTTTTACTTATTTTACATGTGCCTAAATTGACCCTAATTATAAATATATAATAAAAACACTTCTGCAAATAAATAGATTACAAGATTTTTTAACATCTCTGATAACACATCTAGTTCACGGAACAGTTCAAACATGCCATCAAATACAGGAAAAAAATGAGTGTTATATACATAATATTTTGCAAAGAAAATAAAGAGCTTGTGGTTTTTAATGAGACTAAAGAGCCCGTCAGAATTAGGTTCCTATAGTGTTTCTCAGTGGAAGTTCCCTTAACATTTTGGTCAGGACAAGCTTTTATTTTGTCAGTCTATACTCTATATGGGAGGGTGTTCAACACTTCCTGTTTCAGAAAACAAATGTCAATAGCATTCCCCAGTCAAAAGAGAACTGTAAGTTGCCCTTGCATGTATTCGAATTTATCTGGGGGCTTGGGATAGTGAGTCCTGATTGAAAACCACTGGATATAGAGGGACCCATGTATCTTCTACTTCCCAAAATTTCAAAGATGAATACTTCTCCTGCTCTGCCCTATCTCACTCATTTCTTCCTAATGAAGACGTGTTTGAAGAAGGAACTGATTGTATGCTACTCAGTCTCTTCTGATTTCTTTCTTTAGGAGTACCTTGTCCTCACTGTGCCAACTCCTTCACTTCTCTCAGCAGTAAGCCTATAGAGGTAGGCTGAGGGCCAGCAAAAGCTCTACAGTTGTCTAGATCCATCCGAGACTGGGAGAATAAAGTAAATTCTGGGGACAAATACCAGGACAAATTGACACGTATTTATGTTATTTTAATCTTCATCTCTCTGGTTGTTATTCCTCATTTAGTATCAAATTTGGGAGGACAAGAGAAGTGAGTAATTAGGTTCCTCAAATCTCAGCTAGGCTGAGAACGAGCCTATCAGAGATCCGGCTCTCCCTAGGTGAATATGAGCTTATGCCAACTCTCTAGCTATACTTTAAGCATATAGGACACAGATACCAACCTTATCCTAGGACCCACAGATTTCATGGTCGTTCCCAATCTCTTCTTTGGCTCTTAAATTCCTAAGTGCATTTATTGTTTCTTGGCATCAAATGTCTGGAAATGTGAATTCTGAATAAATGAAGTATTTTCTGGTAACAGTCAATTCATAATTATGTGAAATGGATGGAGGTTAACTATAGTAAGAAATAGTATTAAAAACATATCTGAGGACAATGTAAATTTTCTAAGAAACCAAGAAAAACTTACAAGTTGTCTATGCTTTACTGTAATTGTAGTATAGTTTGTGCTTTCCTCTCAGTGTCTTCTTGCATTTATTTATACATAGTTCACACAATCTGGCCATCTGGCTTCACGCTCTTTGTTCAAGCTTTTATCATATCCAATCTGGGGAATCTGCGTTTAAACTCTCCCTTCTTCATTCCACCATGTGTACTTTCCCTTGTGTTATTTTCTAAAATATAAAGCTAATAATGTCACTCCATGTTTAGAAAAGGTTCAAAACTCCTCATCACCTAAAGTAATATTAAAGCTCTTTAGTTTCTTTATGACTTTGAGCCATTATCATCTGTGGAACCTATTCTTTCCTTATTTCACAACTGCTATCTTTAGTTCTGGCAATTCAGAACTGATTGTAGTCATTGAATGCCTCCCTCTTTTGCCGCATTGCACATGCTGTTTGGTATACAAGGACTATCTGTGCTTTCTGGACTGCCTGGGAAAATCTTAATCATGATACTGCTTAAGCATTCTATCTCTGTGAAGCATTTCCTGGCCTTGCTGAAATGAGTTTGAACATCCCAGTGCTCTACTTCTGCTGCTCCTTGTTGTAGGTTCTATACCATATTTTAATTGCATACACAAATATGAACTTTTTGAAGTCACATCATTTTAATAATTTTTCATGTCACAAAGTTGCTAAGAGAAGGAACAAAAGACAGGAAGAAGATAAAACCAAGAAATTATGCATAATTAGAATAATAAATGAGCATCTTCTTGTACAAAGTAAATTGGGATTTTTAAGGAAAGAAGCATCATCTCATGTGCTTCATACCTTCCTGTTTATTCACTTCATTCCACTTCATTCACTCATTTATTTCTTTTTTCAAAAATACTCGGTACCATTCACAGAAAAAGAGGTGTTGACAGATATAGAACTATATTACTATTCTCTATGGAGAGAACTATTGTTAGTGACACAACTTTATACATAGAGTGATTTAACTATGACCATGACCAGAACCTATAATTGGACAGTATTGATTTCATTTCTTGTGTGGTATTTTAGGAATGACTTAGGAATATATCCTATAAACAATATAAAGCAATACTTGAGATCCTGAAAAGATGTACTGAACATTCAAAGACCACAGAATTTTAAAAGTAATGAGTATAGTCTGAGTGTGAGGGTTGTACAAATCAGGATAAGTCATGGTTTATGACTGCAAAAATACTTTGCACTTTAGGTAAACTGGTAAAGAAAACTTTAAAGCATAAAATGAGAGTGAAATGAGATAGGTATAGGGAGTGCTTTGTGGTCCTATGTGTGTGTCCTTACAAGAACTGGCATAATCAGACTTCTGTTTTAGAAAGCTAGATCTGCTAGTAATATGGAGAATAGACATCCAAAACACAAGGCTGAAGAGCTGGAAGCTCATCACACTTACTGAACATAACCAGTATTTTGTTGATTTGTGCAGGAATAAATGTTGAGCCAAGCTTTGAAATCTCGTTTATGGATCGAAAGACTTTAAATCCTTGTGGCTTTTTCATCTCTTCTTTGGTTGATATTTTCAGAAAGGAAAAAGCATAAATGGTGTATTAGATGATATCATAAATAAGATTGGATTCTATGGATTTTGCTATCAAAAAAAGTGAGCTCCTAGGAAAATATGGATTGTATAGTGAGAAGATTAGAAATATATATTTGAAGAGAAATGTGAGACTTACCCAGATGAAAAAAACTTTAATGGATACTACAGATGCATGCCATAGAAGAAGTGCAATAGTTTTTAGTTTTGAAAAACAAAGAAGGGAGGCCAGGAATATTAATTGTGAGTTAAAAAGAGAAGTGCAAATTTTAAAATGAGGTGAGTAGAATTTTATAGATGTCACCAAGATCTAGGGTAATGGTGTTTGTGACTAGAAAACAAAAGTGAAGAATACCTTGTTCAAAGAGACAAATCTATTTTCAAGTCACATGATTGAATATGACACGTTTAATATGGATGCATTGTGGAGAGCATATGGGTTAGTATAAAATTAAGATTTAGCAGAATTATTTTGAGAGAGTACTACAGCACCTGTTCTGAGATAATATTCCAGATTCGATTTCAAGGGACATTCTAGAAAAATAAAGTAAGAGAAGCCAAGAGAACACCTTTATGCTTGAAAGGAAATTTGAAAAACCTAGGAGCCTAAATGGTTAAACACAAGAAGATATAACTGGTAGTTGTATTTGATTTGTGGCTCAAATAGTGATTTGATTAACTTGATATTTTGCCAAAATCCAAGATTAAATAGTGGCTCTATTCTATTGGTAGTATATCTAATGAGTTAATCATATCCTACTTCGTAAATATACTAAAAGCCAGTTATATTGATAAGAAATATATTATAAATGACCCCCAAAAATAGTTTTTACTTTTGTACTGCAGTTTGCAAAGTGGTGAGTAAGAATAAGATGTCATGCAAATATTTGGACACAAGGAAAATAATTCCAGGGGCTTAATAAAAACAAACAAAAAGGATTATGTACAAATAGTTTGAAATTTATAAAAAATAAAATATATTCCCAAGACTATGCAAAAAATGTAAATTAGTAGACAGAATATAATTTGAAAGTCTGTATATATCTCTGTTAGTCTATTAGACTACATAAAGGAAGGTCCTAATTTATTTAAGAAAAGTTTTAAAAAGTAGTCTGTAGGAGTATGCAATGTGTACATATGTGCTAAAGGGTAAACTTTGGGTATTTCCTTCCTTATTGGAAAAGCCACTTATGTTACCAATTTTTATATACTCTCTGTCTCTCTCTTTACGATATAATTCAAATCATTTATCATAAGCAGTCTTTCTCAAAGTTTATGAATGTAAACTAATTTAAAAACTCTCCCAAGTTTTATTTTTCTCTCCTGATATTTTAAGATGAAATCCAATAAAGACTTAAATTAAAAAAACTAAAAGAAAATTTAATAACATTGACTACTCGAGAAGATTGAAAAAACTCATAGGCAGGAGAAAATTAAAATGAAATAAAAGGGAAATGACAAGAAATACAAATATGTCACAGAATCTCAAATGAAGAGTCAATTGAGGGAAATATGAGTAAAATAAGATAAAGAAATTAGAAAAACCTTTAAAAAACATAAAAAGGAAAATATGTAGCTTGAAAAATGAAAAACTAATGCATATAGAAAGGAAAGAACATAAAACATAACATTTGATAATACTTTTTGAATTTATATAGAAATTGCACTCAACTTGCCCTTTATTTCCCTGCAGCACAATCCTATTAACTTTTCTCCTACTGGAAGAAACCATTACCATCAATAGAGTTATCTCTTTGATCTATGTTTGATACATTTTTTGTACAGGATATATATGTAAAATTTATAAAATATTATCAGTTTTAAAATTTACAAAAATGATAACAAATTAAATGGATTGTACTTCAATGTCCTTTTCTTATTCAACATTGAAATTTAAAAATGTATTTTATTTGATAAATAAAAACGCTATTTAAATGTAGTAAAATAATTTTAACTCATGTCATAAATATTTTGTCATATCAATAGACATACTTAGTTTTATATTCTAAGATCGTTTCTGACATTAACACACATGTATATGTTTCCTGTGTGCATATGAAAATGTCTTCCTAGAAGTAGAATTGCTGGGTAAGTATATTTTAAATGTTTTCCAAATTTGGTAAAAGTGTTTTCCAAAATATATTTTTTTAAATTTCTACTACTACTAGAAGTATATGCAAGGTCCATTTTCCTCCAATCTCCCTAGAAAATTTCTATGAGAAATTTAATTTTTGCCTCTTATTAGATTGCATTAATAACTTACTGTTTTAATCTGCATTTCTTTGATTATTAATCACTCAAACATATTTTCATATATGCATTGTCCCCAAATAGGCCCTCTTCAATGAAATATTTGTTTTCTCTTTTTCTCTTGATTTCTTGATGCTATTTACATATTCTAGATCTTACCATTTTCTTTATTTTATGGTTACAAATATCTTCTACTCTACTATTTGCCTTTTCATTATGTTGATACAGGTTTGGAAAATTTTTGGTCTTAAATGTATCTGGCTTGGACTCTTTCACTCAAAGCATTCAGGTTTTAAATTCTTACCCTAGAAACCCTGTAGATTTACGGCTTTCATCTCCGTTTTTTGTATTAGGTTTGAATTTCATTTTGGTCCACATAGGTATTCATTTTGCTTTTAAATGTTACTGCATTTATTTTTATATCTTTTAAATACACTCTATCATTGTTACATATTGAGGTGTACTTTGTAATACCTTGTATGTTTGCCTGTAACAGAATTCTGATGAGGACATTACTGAAGTTTTGAAGCAATAAAATTATTCATTCAAAATGTTGAATGTATACTCTGTTTTCTAAGAGAGAAAATACATATTACTTTTGTTCTAGGTAGACTTGTTCCCCAATTTTTTTTCAGAAACAAACCATATTTCAAACATTTGTTCTCGAGAAATCCTTAATACAGTGAAGCAATTCAATCCTTAGATTAAATTATATGAAAATGGCTTTATTTGGCCATTGTATTAGTCAAGGTTCTCCAGAGAAACAGAACCAATAGTAAATACACACACAAACACACACACACACATATACACACACATACACACACACACAGAGTTGATCCTCAGTATCCTCAGAGAATCGGTTCCAGGACCTACCCATGGGTACAAAAACCCTGGGATGCTCAAGTCTCATAGTCAGACCTCCATATCTGTAGATTCAACCAACCACCATGGGTCACTTACTAAATATGCAAACCTACAGATATGGAGGGCTGACTGTATAGTTATTGAAAAAATCCACATGTAAGTAAGCCTGTACAGTTCAAACTGGTAGTGTTCAAGAATTAACTATGTATAATAATATAATATATAATATATATACTTTTTTATGTATAAAAAGACATTTGTTGTAAAGAATTGGCTCATGTGATTATGGAGGCTGAGACGTCTCAATATATGCTGTTTGCAAGCTGGAGACCCAGGAAAGCTGATGGTATAATTCCAACCTAAGTCCAAAGGCCTGAGAACAAAGGTAGCACATGGTGTAAGGGCAGGAGAAGACCAGTCTTCCAGCTCAAGTAGGAAGGCAGGAAACAAAAGGGCTGAATTCCCCCTTCCTTCACTTCTTTGTTCTGTTCAGGCCCTTAACAGATTGGATGGTACGCAGCACATTGGGAAAAGCAATCTACTTTATTGAGTCCACTGATTCAAATGCTAATTTCATCTGGAAACACCTTCACCCACATACCCAGAAATAATGTTTAATCTATGTATCACTTGGCACAGTCAAGTTGACACATAAAATTAACCATCATGCTTACATAAAAGAAAGAAGAAAAAAGTCAGTATCAATTTCATATGATTCAACCTAGTAAATGTGGATGCTTCAGATCATGTGGTTAAACACCCTATTTTGGAAATAAACTATACCACTATTTTGATTTAGAGAGTACGTTGACTAAAATGTATTGCTTTATTTTTATTTTTCCACCATCATAATATCTGTGAATGCATGTATATGAGTGTCTGGAGTTTGTGCATTTGCATCAGGAAGGATGTGAAGACTTAATCTTTATTTTGTTGTTTACAAGAGGAAAGTCAGTGATATAACAAATATGGTGTTATTTGAAATGGAATCATCCCAAATCCCAGGCACATGTTATTTTATTTTTGAATAGTTAGCCATATGTCAGGCTCATTGGAGGCAGGACACACTATTGGAGATAGGGGAAGGAATTCTCTACTGAAGGAAATAAATTCATTATATCATTCATTCTGAGAGGGTTTAATTGTTGGGCAAGAAATATGATAGGGCTTAGAAGATGAAGTGTATGTAAGGAGCCATTTAGTCTTGGAAATTTCTGATGATGCAGATGAGTCAGAACTGACCTAAAGAAGTTATTCATGTGGTCTTAGCTATTACCAAACTTTCACAAAAAATGTCATTGTTACTTACACTTGGGCTTAGCTTACTGTAGGAAATTCGCTAAATTATGAAGAGGCTCTTCCATATTTTACAACAGCACATGTAAGAGAAAAATTTGTAAATGTCTTTGGGAATTAGAAGGGTGACTATTTCTAATGACTAGTCAAATCGACCTAACTAATTTGATTACAAAATGATGAGTTCTGAAACAAACGTGACAAAATGTTAACATTTGCTAATTCAAAGTGGTAGTTAGAAGGGTATTTGTCGTCTTGCTCTCTGTATTTTTTCATACGTATGAAAAACTTCATTACTAAAAAGAAGTGTAAGCTTGTTTTACAGTACATATCACTTTGTACTAAAATTATTTACATGGTTTCATGTCTGTGACTTCCAATATTTAGCAGAAATCATGACTTATTCATCTTTGTATTCACATCTCTAATAAAATATGAAATCATGAATAATGACTGCATAAATAAGTAAATGATCAAATTAATGAACAAGATAAATAAATGCAGAGCAGAACGTGTATGACACATTTGTTGAACTATCAGTAGATACATTCATACAAATGAAGTGTTGGTTTAGAGATACAGGAAAAATATAAATAAGTAGAAATAAGTCTAAATAGTGGATGTCCTGACTGAGACATGTAGACTTCATCACAAGAAAATAACTGTGAGTGCCAGATTTTTTTTTTAGATCTAGTATATGGATGAATTATGTGCAAAATAATGACATATGTGTGGCAGTGATGTTTAAGATGAAGGTGAATTGTACAGGAAAGAACGTTTTCGTTCCAAGGGATGCAATGGAAAACAATTGGAACAATCAACATATGGGGAGCTGAAAGTCTAGACTAGTTATATAGGTAGGAAAAAATGAAAGAAATATATATATAAATACTTCACAAATATTAAACAAAATGACACCACGAAGTTGGTACTATAATTGTCTTTATTTTAAAGAGGAAGAAACTGAAGCACAGAGAATTTAAATAATTTACTCAGGGTTTTGTAGCCAGGCCTTCTGGCCCTAGAGTCAGTGTCTTTCTTCAGGAATTGAATAGCATATTATACTTGGTTACAGAGCAAATTGGTAAAGTAAAACATCACCTTATTGAAAATCACTAAGTTGCTATACAAAGAGATGAGTTGGAAACTATCAAATATAATTTAAAGAGCAGAGGATAGATCCATAAAGCCCAACATGTGACTAAGAGACATTCAAAAACCAGTGAATAAATAAGATGATAGAAGGATACTGTTTGAAGAAATAATGATTGAAAGTTTCCTAGAACTAGTAAAAGGCATGAGTCATAGGTTAAAATCTCAATAAATGGCAAGTAGGATTGAAATAAAATTTTAAAATATCTCTACACCTAGATATAGCATAGTGTTTTAGAAAACTATGGGTAAAAGAAAAACATCTAAATGAAGAAAAAAATCAGATCTGTGGAAAAAATAATAGTGAAATTGACATTGGGTTTATCAGCAGCAGCACCAACAATGTCGAAGAAAGAAGAGGGATAGCTTAACTATTATGCTTTTAGAAAGTAGCTTTGAGTTTACAATTTTCTACTTGGCCCAGCTATCATTACTGAGAGAAAATGGAAAATATCTGTCACAATGGTAAACAGAAAAGATGTGGAATTTCCCTTGCCATTCCACAAACTTGGTGCTGTTAAAATATATATATATGAAATTTAAAAAGAAAGCTCAACAGTCAGGAGATGTTGAAGATATGCTACACATGGAATAACCAGCAGCTACCACACCCCTTATGTCCTAGAGTGGAACGTCTGCATTAGAAGGAATTGAGCTTGCTGTACTTGGGTGAGGCAAGTGGGTGTATAACTGGGCTTCCTGTGTAAAGCCAGGAACAGAACAAGAACAACTATGGCCAGAACAGTTGTAGTTAAGGTAGTGCATGAGTTTTACTCCTTTTCTTTTAATCACTCACTTACTTTAAAAGTTATCATTTAAGCATCACAACATGATTGACATTGTCATAATTACTGGAAAAAAATTCCTAAGACAAATCCACTGCCACTTAAGGAAGTTAAGTTTAATGGGAAGAATGACATGTAAAGGAGTAATTTTAAGACATTGTTCAATAAATATTTATCCCTGCCAGAAAAGTGGAAACATGGAGCATGATTTCATTTAGAGCCTAGCAACCTCAGTTGGGAGTGTACACCTGGGGTTAGGCACGGTGTGGAGCTGGCTAACTCAGAAGTCTGTCCAAGGGTGGAATGGGACTAGGAAAAAACTCTCTCTCTGTGAGACTGTAGAAAGAGGGAGAAATCCAAATATAAGAAAGTAAATTGGCATATGGAGATATTTGGAGATATGATTTAAAGCATAGCCTAGGAAGAATAGCCTGAAGAGATATCTTGAGTCTAAAAGCATATTTATGTTTTTGTTTTGTTTGAATTTGAATTCTTTATGTGAAACTCTGAAGTGATTTTTTTTAATGTCTATTAAATAATCAGTGAAAATAAAACCTACACTGAGTAGGATATCTGCCATGATGTTCATGACAGGCATCAAAGGGGAAATAGGATACAAACTGTTTTGAGTTTACCAGTAAGACAGATAGAAGAAAGAACATGCTAACACTTGGAGGCATGATATTGCAGCATGTTTGTGGCAGTGCAAAATGGTAATAAAGCTGAAGCTTAGCCTATGGGAATATAAGTGATTTGGGAGAAATAAATAGCAAATTTGGGGTCTGAGGTAACCATGGAACATCTAAGGGAGGTATAATTCATAGATGGTTGAAATGTAAGTCTGAAACTCAGGAAGTAGACTTTCCCATTGGGAAGGCATTAGTATATAAGGAGCTCACAAGTGAATTAAATAAGGTCATTCAGGGAGAAAAAAATATATTTATATACAGAGAAAGAGAGAGAGAAAAGAAAATAGTATTTGTTTCCAATTGAGCACTAGATATGTATCAGTGATATCTCACAACAATACTATGATGTAAGTATTTATGTAATAATTTAATACATGAGGAAACTGAGGATCAAAGAAGTTATGCTTTTCCTAAGACCACGTATACTGTTTGAAAAATGAGATTGAAATCAACACTTCATGGCTTGAATACTATTACTGGTCTCCAACTACAACTCCAACTCCAACTATAATGATAATTATAGGACTTTTGGAATGCAAAATGTGAAAGTAAAGTCAGAGGAAGAGAGGCCTAAGAAACAACCATTAAAGATGTTTCTCTACAGCCCCATTAGCACATTGACATTCCAATTCCCCTTTTCCCTTATTTGTTATCCTCATTCTACCAAGACTAGCTTAGACTTCATTATCCACCATTTCAATAATCTTCTTCCAAATACCCTGAACTTCTTTGCTTTTCTCATTTTTATTACAACCACCTGTTAAAACTGCCACCTTGCATGAATGTACCTATCCTTCTTCAACATAACGGCACCAAAGTTGAAATTTTGAAATCTCTCTATAAAGTCATGCCCAGCATTGTAACTTGGGTTCTCTCAACACTCACTGCTGAAAAATCCTATTAGTTTTCTTCAGTCACATTTTTCACCTTTTCTTCTGGATAATTCTGATTACCATTTGTATACACACACACAGACACACACACACACACACACACTTACTTTTAGAAAACAATCCTGTCTACTACCTCAAGGAAAACAGAAACCATCAAAGGGTATCTCCCTCAGTGTCACATTACCATGTGCATAAAGAAATGACACATGACCATCTTCTTCTCCTTTACATGGTTATATAAGAAATGATACCTTTCTCTAGGCCCACTCCTTACATTTTCAGAACACAGGAAAAGACAAGTCAAAATCAAACTAGAAAGTTGTTAAATAAAATATGTTCTCTTCTTCTTCCTTTGAAAATATAACTTTATGCTTACAACCAGAAAATAAGATTTGAATTTAGATTTCTTGCACTCCTCACAATCCCTTCTAGGAACTTAGTGACACAAAGAGTTTCCCTAACACCCTAACACCCTAAGCTGCTCTTAAAGCTGGCCCGCCTTCTTTCTCTTCTCACCCTTTCTCTTACCAAATTTCATCAATTTCTTTTCTGAAGATCATGTATGTGCAAAAACATCTTTACATCTAAGATTTTTTTATATCCCTTGGCTATACCTTGTGTCTCGGGCTGTACATGCTGGGGCACACTGGCAATGCTGTTTCTTACAGGGAGGAAGAATGTGAAGAAGAAACCCAAGCAGCCTTGGATGTAGGTTTTCATCCAAGTTTGCAGGCTATTGCAGTATCTTGGGTATTAGAAGAGCTGAGCATGTGCTCCAGATGGATATGTCTCCTTGGTCCCAAGGACTCCTCACTCTGCTCTGTCAAGCATGGTCAAAGGAGGGCCGTAGGGAGGCTTTCTAAACATAAAGTCCAAAAAAAGTGTGTGGGGAGTCTCCTACTTGGATCCAATTTAAGGTTGCCAGAAAAATGCAGCATGTCTAGTTAAATTTGAATTTCATGTAAGTGACAAAATTTTAGTAAAAGTATGACCCAAATATTATATTGGACATACTTATAGCAAAAATTTAATTGTTTATCTGAAATTCAATTTAATTGGAAATCATATACTTTTATTTGTTAAATCTGGAAACCCTAGTCTAAGGGCCAAAATGTATTCATCCATCTAATGCTCATATTTTATCTTAGGCCATATATTACAATATATACTATTTTCTAGGAAACCTTACTTTATTGATTATTGTTCTCTCTCCTTTATCTTCCCCCTTATACTCTACAAAAGCTTTCCTGTCATTTAAAAATTCCCCTAAGAACCCACAATTTCTATTATTTAAAATATTTTTTAAAACACAATTTGAAAGTTTTCAAATTCCACTGTCTTTTAAACATTATCATCTTAACTCATTTTCTCTCTTAACTCATTTTCTCCATTTCTTCCAAGTTTTCAAGAAGTATTTATGCTGCTTACATTGCTTTTACCAACTCATTCCATTCTGTTACCATCTTTCATCATTCCACAGCATTTTCCATGTTTTGTCAAAGCCTAAATCCAATGGATGTATTTCAACCTTCTGATTTCTCAGTCCACCATATCTTTCCTCTTTAATTATATTTTCTGTGGTTTCCATGGCACCACACATCTCAGGTATTACTCTTACTTTACTGGCCTCTGCTCAGTCTTTATCAGCTCATCATTATTTACCTGGTGTTTAAATGTTTGAGTTCTTGAAGATGTCTCAAATTTCTTCTCTTACCACTTTTCACAGTTTGTCTAGAGAAAAATGTTTGTATATATAATGATTTCCAAAAAGAATATATCCAATCCAAGTTGTCCTTCAAGCTTGAGACAAGTTTATTACATTGGTTTCTTGACATCTGTACTTGGGTATATCAAAAACAACTATTTTAAAACATCAGAACTCCAATCTTCCAGCCCTGATCTTTTATTCATTTTTTGATCTTTCAGAAAATTGAATAAACCACCCCACTAACACACTCACAACAAAAGTGGCAATCACTGATACCTAGCAGAGAGTTGATTAATGGGCTCATAATCAAGTACATGAAGATTTGAAAAGCAAAATTTTGAAATGATGTGCTTTCACCTAGTTTTCCTGACAATTTTGACCATTACCAATTCTAGTTTCTTTACTTTTTATGTGACTGATAATTCTGTCCCCTTCTCACTTTTTTTCCAACCCTAAAACTATTCAATAGATATCATTTTTTTTAATCTACTAAATGCATAGAGTCTTAATCTAGGATCATTGGTTATAAGAAACTGGTATTAGTTACTTATAAATATTAATTTGTTTATAAGTAACAAATGTCCTCAAGACTACCATAATTATTAAGGAGAATTTGAGAGAATTTTACTGAGATCTAAAGTGTTAATATGATTCTGAAATGTTTCCCAGGAGACAAAAACCATAAACAGTAAAGCTACCAGGAGTCAAGGCTCATGTATTTCCTTGATATTTGTCACTCCACATGGTCCCTTTTTTGGTGGGTGGGGGCACATAGTAAAAAATGGCTGCTTGGCATTATATTGCCTTTATGTTCATTTGCTCAACAGGGTCTGAATGCAGTCACTCTATGGTCTTTTTGTAGAAAAGAGAATCTCAGTAGTCTGACTTTAGACAAGTGAACACTTGTAGTTATATCAGCAATGGCCAGAAGGAATCAAGGGCTTCCTTGAGAAGAGTTTTTAGAGCAGACTGAAAGGGCATACATAACCTTGTTCTCTACGAAGGAGATATGGGAGTAGGAAAGAAATGATAAGTAAAAGAAATGATTACTATCTCTCATAGACTAGGTGGAAACATATTTTAAGTACTGTGATTTGGATTCCTTATCAGAACCTAAAGGCACATCAGAAGGAAAGCCATTGACACTATTCCTCAACAAATTTATTTTAGATAATTTCTACCATGTATAGCCTATAATGATTCTTACTATAGAGAAGAAAGACAATTATACAAACTAAAGATGGTTCTGTAGAATCTATTTTATTTTCAATCTATAATTCCACTATCTGCTAATGAACCTTCATGGAGAGTGATTAGTAAACAAAATGTGTCTGATATAATATAGACTGTATCATATTTGATAATGGCCAAATTATGCTATATATTTCTATAAAGTGTTAATCGAAAACAGACTAATTTAATTTTTGAACCTTTACTTACACTTTAGATTAACTGACTACAGAAGTCAATATAAATGTACAAACTGTGGAGACAAAACCTAAAATTGTTCCAAATTTAAAATAAGATAATTATAAATTTGAAAGATATCACTATGTTATTCAGGAAAAAAAAATCATTGCTTGTGAAATAATTCATTTTCCCCATAAAGCAGTACACGGCACAAACTAAAATTTCTTAATAAAATACTACCCAGGTAAAATTATATGTATGCACGTTATTTCTGTGAATGGTATGTGTGCCTCTGTGCATGTGTGTGTGTGTGTTTGTGTGTTTGTTTATCTTGGACAAAGACAATGTCTGGAGAATTAAATAGCTATGGTGTTCTCTCTTTTATCTATAAGCAATGCATCATTTGCACGTAAATGACCCAAATGATTCTTACTAATAAGGCTAGAATTTCTTATGTTTTAGAAAGGTAATCAGTATAATATGTATTCAGTTGTGCTTATTATGAATAATCCGTAGTTCATCATCTTTAATCATATTAATTTTGCATCTTTTTTTCAGGTACTTTAAATAATTATGTGAATTCTGAGAATAAAACACATTCATTTAAACTGAATAATATTTGAATATATATTTTACTTCAGTATGTGAAAAGGAAATCTGTGAAATAACCAAGTAGAAGTTACTGATCATAAACAGTATATGGAAACTAAAACCAGACTTACAACTTATAATTTGAAATGAAAAGCTCTTCTCTTTAATAATAATTAAAATAAATAATAATTACAACCATAATGAAGATAATGATACCTGATTTTATAGAACATTAATATGTATCTTATATGTATTAATTCATTTAACCTTTGTAACTATCTTATCACTTCCATTTTATAGAAATAAAAACCGAGAAACAAAAGCATTAAGTAATGTGTCAAAGAAAATAATTGGTGAAATGAAGATTCTAATCTAGGCAATCTGTACCCAAGTTTTTATTATTTTCAGAAAAACAGAAAAGGATCTTTCACATATTTAAGCTGGGGAATATAAGCTCTTTTATTTATCAGTTCATCTCTAAGCATCACTGAGAATGCATCATTTTGTGTCACTCCTTTGAAACAGCGAGTGAATCACAGAAATATCAATGAATATACCCCGTGATTCTGAAGCCCATTCCACACAAGCCACTAAGTTTGCAAATCCTGCAACTTCCATCCCTTCATTTTGTAATTGTCCTGGAGGTCCAGTCAGTCTCCTTGGGTACCGTTATTGCTCTCCTGCTGTTGCTTTTCTCTGTTGTTCAGGATCCAAAGCTGCTGCTGCTGCTGCTCTATTACCTTTGCATCATCTTTACCTGTTCTTATAATTGCTGATTGTATTGTAGAAGTTCTCAGACTCCCTCTCATTCTTCTCGCCCTCAGTTCCCCAGCTGTTAGTTCTGTGTTCATGAGAGAGGAGTTTCTATCCAGAAATGTAATACTCAATTCATGTGTCTCACCTCAAAGCAATATCACTTCATTAGTTTTCGATCAATCTTGTAAACCCTTATTGTTCTTTCTACCACAACCTTTTATGAAATTGTAAAAATTCTCTTCATAGATATTCTGGCAACATTTGCTGGAAACCACCAGTGCTGTATAGAAAAGCACTTCTGCATGTTAGAATTAACCAATTTTCCAGGCTATTCAACTTTCTGAACCTTCTAGTGGCCACCCATAATACTTCCTTAAAGATCTGTGCCTACCTCTATCCTTTACTCTTTTGGAGTTTTAACTCTTAGATCTTCTCAGTATTGCAGACTTTATTTCTCATTCTTCCTAGAAGACCAGCATGTTCTTTTGTCAATCACATGGCAGAAGAAAGAAATTAACATGTACTGAGTTCTTGTACTTGCTAAGCACTGTGTGCTTATTATTAAGTGCCCATTACTTCCCAGGTGCTTTACATACATATATGTCATTTCATTCTCACAATAATACTGTAAGAAAGGTATTATCACACCAGTTTACAGAGAGGCCTTGAAAATTAAATAACATACTCATTCTTAACTGCACCTAGATAGGAGCACAAACCATTTTTGCCTGACTCCAAAGAATACACGCCTTCTTTTTTTTCCTACTCACTATAAATATATAGAGACTTGCACACTTACATAGAGCTATAGTTTTCATTCCATGCAGAAAATTCCCAGTGGAAACGACGAGGGCAGTATATTCAGGCACAGGTGTTAGCACTATCCACAGTTCAGTAGCAGATGGGAATGCATTCCAGATGCTCACCAAAAGAATAGTTTGACTCAGCTTTCTTGATCTGTGCTAAGAGTGAATTGCAAAATCAGTTCTTATGTCCAATAAAAAGAAAAACATTGAAGCACAATCGTTGTTGAAACATCATAATATCAAGTGACATGAATTATTTCTTGGCATAAATAACAAGGCCATAATTCATAATATGAAACCAAAGAGGTGAAAACCCTCCAAGGAATATACTACTCCCTCCTGTAAATATTTTCTTTTTTATTTAATAACTTGTATAGTGTTCTCATGGAAAATAATTGCAAAATGTTTATTATTAATTACTAAATAATTTGTTCCTTAGAAAATTACCTTAAAAACTTAACTGATATGTTAAATTGCAACTTATGATGTGAATAAAATTTAAATAAGTGCAGAATTTTTATCCATTAAACATTAGGGCCATGAGGATTCTCAGAAGGGAAAGTTCCATTTAGGTGTAAAGAATTATGCAGAGTACTGCAGTTGCTGCCAAATAGCCAATACATAAAATACAAACTATTGACACAAGATGGTAAACTAACTCTTTGTTGTTTTTATTAAAAAGCAAGATGGTATTTCTAACATAAATGTAAGTATATTGAGGCTGTAGTAATGCATTCCAAAGAGAATAACGCTATTGCAGCTGAATTAAATCCTAGCTGGACTGAAACAAATCATTTTTCTTGCCTCAGATACAAGTCAATGGGCCACTTTTATTAACAGATCTATGATTTCATAGTATTTCATTTCAGTGAAATGATGTGAAATCACCAGATCTGAATATGCAAAGACAAATAGGATTTTATGCAACTATTTTACTAAGGATGCTTCTTTGCTTTTGTTTCAAAAGAAAGCCTATGAATAATATGAGCTTTATGTTATTTGAAAATTTAATAATTATACCCCATTTATATTTATATTTATATTTATACTTCTATTTATATTTTATATTACTTCTAATGAAAATTAGCCTTTTTCCCTTGAAAAACCCTTTTTTAATTTAAAATTTATCTTTTAGCATGTGAAATGAACAAATACATGCATGTGAGACAATTGGACATACACATGCCATTTACATTTCTATAATAATAGTCATGGTTCCTAAGAAGCAAATATCATGTATACTTAGGTGAAACACTTCAAAGCTCTTAGTTGGGAAATTTCAAATTGAAATACTATGTAAATAAGTTAAAAGCAACACAATGACAATTAGATTTCACAATATTGACACACAATTGTTATCTTTTCTATAAGAATAAAGAAATAATTATTGCTGAAATTTGGCCATCCTCCATAACAAAAATAGTCAAATATAGTCTCATGAGTATTACACACGTATTCATGCATTTCTGGTTACCAACTCTGTATTCCCACTTTATTCCAAATTCAAAATCTATGAGAGTATTAGAGAAGAAAGTAAGTTTGCATTTTCAGTGGAGGAATAAAATGAGAAGTCTTCCTCCACAATTGTGGTTTCCACAGTTTAACAAAAGACAGCAATGCTCTTTTTTGTAAATAAATTCAATTATAGAATGCTAATATATAAGAAGAAACAATAAAAGTTATGTCCTGCCTGATTCCTCCTTTGCACACCATCATCTCTTAGAAACCTGAAGTTCTACAAAGTGAGTTGAAAACCACTGTTCCAAAAAGCGTTTGCTTTTTTGCTTGTTGTAGTAGAAATTAACTGAGTTATTTTCTGCTTATTCTGAAAACTAAAATGCTCTAAAAATGCATACCGTGTTGTCATAATTAGTCAGGGGAGGTTTATATTTGGTTTTTCTAAAAACGTTATTTCAATTTCCTAAAAAGTTTCCATCTTGCTCATCTCTATCTTCCTTTAAAATTTTTTTCTTTTATTTTCTTTGCAATAACTTAACTCATATAGACATAAATTAAAAAGAAATACCTTTGTACCATGACATTAGTCTGAAGTCTAGTGATATTTCAAGGCAGTTTTTTTTTTTTTAATTTGAATCATGTTATTCTGAAAAACTCATGGGAATTTGAGAGATTCTAACATGGGATTGCTTCACCCACAGTCTTCCCTATCTGCACTGATGGCAGATGTATCCTTCCATTACTTAGGTCGAAAACGGGGCGTAATTCTTGACCACTCTCTTTCTCTCTCACCTTATACCTATTGCATAAGGAAGTTACTTTATCTGTACTATATCAAGAAACCAACCACTTCTAATCATCTCTGTTAGTACCTCCTTTTACCAACCTACTGTCATCTTTAGTATCAATTGATACATTGTTTCTCTATGATCTATTCTCAGAAAAACAACCATGGTCAAAGATTTATGACTGCTCATAGATCCCATCTTCCTGAGAATAAAAGGCAAAGTCCTTACAATGCCTGTATTAATCAGGGTTCTCCAGAGAAACAGAACCAACAGATTTTATATATATATATATATATACACACACACATATATATATACCTATACATATATACGTAGCTTACATCTATATCTGAAGGAATTGGCTTTTGTGATTATGGAGGCTGAGAAGTTCCATAATCTGCCATCTGAAGCTGGAGACCCAGGAAAGGTGGTGGCATAGTTCCAGTCCACATTTGAAGCCTGAGAACCAGAGAGTCAATGATGTAAGTTCCCAGTCTGAAGGCAGAAGACTGATCATCATTCAAAAAGCCTAGCAGAGAGAATGTATTTTCTCTTCCTGTGCTTTTATTTCTATTCAGACCCTCAATAAATTAGATGGTGCCCACACACATTGGGGAGGGCAATCTGCTTTACTCACTTTACTGATTCAAACGCTAATCTAATCTGGAAATACCTTCACAGATATACTCAGAAATAATGTGAACAAAATATCTGGGCACCACATGACCTAGCCAGATTGATGCATAAAATTAACCATCACGATGCCTTACCAGGTTCTTTGCAGACTGGCTGCCATTACCTGAATATCTCATCTCTTGACGCCCTGCTGCTCCAGCTGCACTGGTTTGTTTGTTATACTTTAAACACAGAAGATATTCTCTGACTTTAGGATTTTGCATTGGCTATTTTCTTTTATAGAACATTTATTTCTCAGGTATCTGCATTGCTAACTCCTTTGCCTATATCAAGTCTGCTCAAAGATACATTACTACTGAGACTGCTTTGACCACCCCATTTAAAATTACAACTTTCCCCTCTGCCTTGGACCACCTTGCACTCCCAATTCCCCTTTCCCTTCTCTACCTTTTTTTTTTTAACATAATTGTATCAACAGCTAACATACACTATAATTTCCCTATTTTTACTTATTTTATGTCTCCTTTCAATAAGACGTACACTTAAAGGAGAAGAATATTTGTCTAATATGTTTGCTGATGGTTCTAAGAACCAAAAAAAAGAAAAAGGAAACTGGTACATTGTAAGTTTTTAATGAATATTTATTGACAATAAATGAGGGGATGAATAAATCCATTTGTAGGTGAAAAGATTCATTCTCAACTGTCCCTTGAAACTTCTTTCATGTCTTTCTACATTTTAATCAATCACTTTTGAACCAAAGACAATGTAATATGCTGCAGCAGTTAATTGTTAAATAGTGCTATAGACTGCCATTTACTTCAGCATCATAACAAGACTGAGAGCATGGCCCAATGTACATTTGCATCCTATACAGCTTCTTCAGGTCAATGGAATCTACACATGGTCTACTGCTAGCTGAGTGATAAGGCTAAACACTGGGAATAATGAACAGAGTATAAGGAGTGATTTTTTCCCCATTATGTAGCAAAAGCTGTTTTAATAACCTTGGCTATAGATAGCAAAAGAAAATAACAGTCACTAAAAAAATATATTTATTCATTTATTAATCTTTAAAAGAAATATTGAATAGGTTTAATGTCTTAATATGCCACAAGTGAATATCAAATCTGAATTGGTCTGAGTTGAACTCATTCCAAAAATCCCTTAGTATTATGACTGTTATTCAAATGACAATTTTTTCCACTGCCTTTATACCATTCAATGTTTATTCTTCATATCATTTCTAAGTTGATTATTAGTACTATTGAGCTAATTGCATAGTGATAAAATCATGTAAGAAAGATTAAAGATCTATCCAAGGACAAATTGCTGTGCTTCAAGAATAAGATAAATTTTTAAAAAATATTTACATCTGCGTGACTATAAGTCCTTCTCTTTATCTCAAATCTCTTAATATTGTACATAGCTTTTTAAACCATTATAAGTATTTACACTGCTCTTCTCTATTTTTTAAACTGCTTTAACATATAAAAGGTAAACTAAAGTTAAAAGGTGAGAAAAAAATTCAGGATTTGAAAAATGATAAATAGGTTTTGTTTTTTGTGTTTTAGCATTTTCCACATGGCAACATTGTTGCCCAACTGTGAGGTTGTTTGTCATCAAGTTTGAAAAGGTTACTGCATGACCACTCAAATGAAGTGTGAAACACTTAAACCTCTGCTTGCATTTAGAACCAGAAATCTATTCATTGTATTTCATATTCTCCCTCTCCACTTGTCTTCAAACACAATAATCTTGATGGATCCAACATCAATTATATTCTATGAATATTTCTGGAAAGCAAGAGTAGCAATATCAGGCAATTGTGCTTAAGGGTGACTTCATCTCTCTTCCCATTACTTTTGCTAGTTTTGTGACTTGGGTATTATTTTTATAGCAGATTTCAGTGTAAAATATTATTGCACGGGTACTGCAAGCAAAAAGCTCAACATAGCTGTTTCATTTTGAGTTTTGCTGTGCAATGCACGAGGCAACTCATGGGTCATAATTTCCTATTTCTTGTTAGCTACAGGAATCACTTAACATGAGCGCCTACAGACTCTGATATTTGCCTTACACACTGGTATGATTTCCTTTTTGTTTAATTTTCCTTCAGATTTGATTGATTGTAAATATTCTGATTCCTCACCCTCACACAACAACCCACCATAATTTTTAGTTGATTTAACTGTGTCAATCTCTGACTTAAAATTACCAGCAGTCCTCTTTCAGTACTATTAATAATCCTTAGCCATTCACTGCATGCTTTTCCTTTTACCTGGCCTTTGGGATGGTTCTGAGCTATATTTAATTGATATTTCTCTTTCTTTCATGTGCTTTGGTAACAGTCCCAAAGTTTCCTATCACATAAGAATATACATTATTAGGAAGTATTTGCCAATTTTTAATATTATCAATATTTAAACTCTTTTTATTTTAAATTAATTAATTTATATATATATATATTTATTTTGGCTGTGTTGGGTCTTCGTTTCTGTGCAAGGGCTTTCTCTAGTTGCGGCAAGCGGGGGCCACTCTTCATCGTGGTACGCGGGCCTCTCACTATCGTGGCCTCTCTTGTTGCGGAGCACAGGCTCCAGACGCGCAGGCTCAGCAGTTGTGGCTCATGGGCCCAGTTGCTCCATGGCATGTGGGATCTTCCCAGACCAGGGCTCGAACCCGTGTCCCCTGCATTGGCAGGCAGATTCTCAACCACTGCACCACCAGGGAAGCCCAATATTGGAACTCTTAATTGAAACTCTTAAAATTATTAAATAATTAAGAAAACTTTGCTATCTTAATTATTTTTACATAAATAAATTTCCTCTGGAAACATATATAATCAATTTGTCAAAATTAATAACCAAAAGGATAATCCTATAATTAACCTTAATTCTATAATTAAACTTAATCCTTATATTTCAATGACAGTAAAGTAGGAAATACATTGTTATCTTCACTGTAGGGAAACTTATCCTTTTTTAAATCAAATATTTTAAGATAATTTTTACTACAGTTTCAACAATTCAATCCCTAAATTAATGAGAATACAGAATTCTAAGGTTGAAAGAGAATTTCTAAAGATGTTACTATAGAAAACATTAATTTAGGGGGAGAAATCATGGTTTCAGTGAGTTAAAAAGATTTGTTCAATGTCATGAATCTAGTTAAGGGCCAGAGATGAAACACGAAATAGTTTATCAAGATTTCAGTTTGGGTATGTTTCTTAAATCATTACCTTAGTCTCCCCTAAAATATTTCAAAGTACTGTGTCTTGTTATTAAAATCATCAGTGGTTTCAGTCAACCAGTAGATTTATTTATTTATTTATTTTTAAAATCTTATTTAAATCTTATAAAATACTTTCAGTAATGTGCAGGATTCTTAAGTAAACAGCCTAATGTATTTTCACAAACTGGACACACAGATCAAAACAACAGGATCTAATCAGTATCTCAGAAGTCCCCTCATGCTTCCTCCATTCACAATTCCTTCCCACAAACCCCACCAAGAGTAATCCTTATCCTGACTTCTAACTTTATACATTAGTTTTTCCTGTTCTTGTACTTCACATAAATGAAAGTATATGGTTGTGTACTCCTTTATGTTGGCCCCTTTCTGTTTGTAAGATCCATTTGTATGTCCTAATTGCTATATAGTAGTTCATAGTATAAATATATCAAAATTTACTTGCTCATTCGTTTTGTTACACTAATTTTGGGTAAATTATATTTTGGAGATATTATGACTAGTACTACAATAAAC
This sequence comes from Balaenoptera musculus, assembly GCF_009873245.2. Lineage (NCBI taxonomy): Eukaryota > Metazoa > Chordata > Mammalia > Artiodactyla > Balaenopteridae > Balaenoptera > Balaenoptera musculus. The sequence continues at coordinate 93,837,669 of NC_045788.1, forward strand.
AATAATGTGCAGGATTCTTCATAAATATGTATAGGCATTTCTGTCGCGTATCTTTATGGGCTGAATTATTCCCCCCTTCTTCAAAATTCATGTGTTGAAGTTCTAACTTATAGTACCTCAGAATGTAACTACTTAGAGACAGGGTCTTTAGAGAGGTGATTAGTTTAAAATTAGGTTATATGGGTGAGTCCTAATCCAATATAACTTGTGTCTTTATAAGAAGAGGCAATTTGGACATAGACACAGACAGAAGGAAAACAAAGTGAAGACATGGAGAAGATAACCATCTAAAAGCCAAGCTAAGAATCCCAGACAGATTCTTCCTAATGGATCTCAGAAGAAATCAGCTCTACCAGAATGTTAGCTTTGGACTTCTAGCCTCTATACCGAGAGAAAAAAAATAAAATTTTCTGTCATTTAAGCCTAGTCTGTGATACTTTGTTCAGGGAGCCCTAAAAAAGTAATGGCTCAGCAAAGTGTGTGTATATGTATAACTTTAGCACCAAAGATTTCTAAATTACGGATTTATACTTCTTCTAGCCATGTATAAGCATTCCAGGTGCTCCCAAAACTTCTCTAACACTTTGCATTTTCTTTCATTAGTCTATTCTGGTTGGTATAAAGTAGTATCTCATGGTTGCATTTTGCATTCCCATGATTACTAATGTTGAGCACACTGTCACATGTTTATCAGCCATTTGGATGTCGTCTTTAATAGGAAGCCTCTCTTCATTACTGTGTACTTATCTACGTACCTTAAATTTAAGGAACATTGACTCTAGCTTCTTTGCATGTCTGAACTGTAATCTTTTTTTTTTATTTTAAATTTATTTTTGGCTACATTGGATCTTTGCTGCACACGGGCTTTCTCTATTTGCGGTGAGCGGGGGTTACTCTTCATTGTGGTGCGCAGGCTTCTCATTGCGGTGGCTTCTCTTCAGTAGTTGCGGCGCATGGGCTCAGTAGATGTGGCTCGTGGGCTCTAGAGTGCAGGCTCAGTAGTTGTGGCGCACGGGCTTAGCCACTGCGCAGCATGTGGGATCTTCCCGGACCAGGGATCAAACCCGTGTGCCCTGCATTGGCAGGCGGATTCTCAACCACTGTGCCACGAGGGAAGTCCCTGTAATCTCTTTATATCCATCCTGTTGTCAGCTGTACAGCCTACTCTTTGTCAAAGTCTCCCATGTAGGAAAGTCAAGAAAGTCTTAGTTAAATATTTTTGGTTATGTTCTATCTTTAATATCAGCTCTTCACTGTTATATTTTCTCCGTAAACCAGAGAGTTAGTTACTATTAAAAATTTTTGTATTTTTCACTGATTCTACCATTCTTTATGCTGTACATATGTATTTCACTGTCATTAAACTATTCATAATTCCTTGCATAAAATGTGTCTCTCCCTAGTGTAGCAGTCCATTAAGCCTTTCTTTGAATGATGGTCGCTGATCTTCTCTTTCCAGTTACAGAAGATTTGCAGGATATTTTTTTAAATCCTGCTGTATTCAAGCTTTTAAAAAATCTAATAATTATGATCTGAACTAAGTAAAATAAATAGCTTCAAGGTTAGAGATAGCTGTGGTGTGAAACAAATGTTTTTCTTCAAGAGCTATTGGTTTAAATCTTTGTAAATATGCAAATAATCATTTGAAGATTTTGATATGAATATAATGAGTTAAAAATAATGTGAAAAAGCAAAGATTCATCACTCATCAACTATTCAATAATTTATAATTAGTAGTAGTTCTAATTTACTGAGACCATTTTTTTTTTTTTCCATCTCATTGCAAACATTTAAGAAAGGTACTCTTTAAGGGCATCCTTTCAAAATCAGACAACACACTCTAGACACAAAACACCTGGATAAAGCAAGAGAGGTCTAATTTCAAAGCAGTACATGTATTTTTAAAATTACATTTATGTACTCATAACATATAATTTATCATTATTATCCCAGTATTCAAAAACATACCAGATGGTATCAAAGCACTGCTTGCCCTTTTCTGAACTCTGAAATGCATCCTAGGAGACTATCTAAATAATTTATAAAATTTTACTTCCTTTTTCCATTTTGCTGTTTCCTCTAAGGAGTGTTTTGATTAACTTTATGATAAAAACTTGCTGCCTTTTATAAAATACCTAACTAACTTTTTTTTTTAATGTTATTCTAATTGGAGGAATGTTTAGAAAGCCAGGAAATATGTATATTTCTTTTTAATGCACAGATGCTACTTCAAAAACAGAAACTTAAATTTGCTTATGGATATTTTAAAACACAAACAAATAATATTCCATGTATACATAGCTTCAATTTTCTTGCCATCCTATCATGTCCTCTTAACTATTTCATTGTGTTGGTGACCATGTAACAAAGTTATTTTGGTGAGCAAATTTAATGAAAACAAAAAGTATGTCATGAGATTTGCAAATGTCCTTTGCAATATTTCTATCAATATCTAATATTTTATGGAGATGTATAGGAAAAGGAGTCTTATCTGAGACCCCCTTCACCCACACAATCTACCCCCCTAATTCCTAGCTCTTTCTCATGGATGAGGAAAACCAAAACCTTATTGTCCAAATTCCAGGATCCTGAATAGAAATGCTGGGCTTTAAGGAGTCAAAATAGTGTATGGTGGTCTCTCTTATGCTTCTCTGCTGAAACAGCAGGTAACTTGTCATGTGAAGTTCTGTAAAGTCCCTATAAGAACACATTGAAGTAAATTGACGTTTTCTTTTGCAATTAAACATAATTCGTTAAGAATAGCTCTTGTTTTTCTATTAGGCTTTTGATAGGAACTGGTTGTTAACCATGAAGTAACAAGTAACTAGGATACTTTATTTTCTCTTTATTAACTGGATCATTTCCACAAAGTCATATATTTCAGTGAAAATAGCATTGCCCAGTTTTAAAGGGGAAGTGGTATATTTTATATCAGACCTGAGTAGCTATGAATACTCAAGTAAATTGCATGAGCAAGTTTATCATATTTCCACAGCACCTATTTTTGACTCGTTGCCATTCCTCCCTCAATTGATTCTTATATCCTCATGAGAAGTTTGCTATGATGAGTTAGCAAAGGAAAAAAAAAACAAAAACAAAAAACGCTGATATGTTAGTTTCCTATTGCTTAGTGGCATAAAACCACACAAATTTATTATCTTACAGTTCCAGAGGGCAGAAATCCTAAGTGGTTTTCACTGGGCTAGAAATAAAGGTGTCATCAGGACTGCATTCTTTCTGGAGGATCTAGGCAATAATATGTTTCTTTGCCTTTTTCAGATGCTAGAGGTCTCCTGCATTACTTGGTATGGTCCCTTGCTCCATCTTCAAAGCCAGAAGAGCAGCAAGGCATCTTAAAATCTTTTTCTGACTCTAATCCTCTTGCCTTAATCTTTCTCTTAAAAGGACCCTTGTGATTATATTGGACCTACCTGGACAACCCAAGATACTTTCCTTACCTCAAGGCTAGCTGATTAGCAAACATAGTTCTACCTGCAACTTTAATTCTCTCTTGCCATGTAACATAACATATTCCAAGAATCCACATATTGGCTAGTGGACATATTTAACCATACTATATTATTGGGTATTTGAGCTGTTTATTTTTATCTAGTATAAAAATAATGCTGCAGTGGACATTTGTATGTGCAGTTTATTTTTTCCCCATACTGTTTATTAGGCTAGATTTGTAGTGATGGAATTACTAGTTCAAACAACTTAAATTTTAAAATATTATTATGTTTTGATAATAATATTTTTACTTATAAAATAATTTTTGTTTATTTTAGAATATTTGGAAACTATAAAAGAAACACCAAGAAAATAAAAATGATCTAATACTCAAAACAAAAAAGAAGTTAATATTGAACTCAAATACTTCTATTCTGCAGTGAGGGAACTAGTCTGGTAGCTTATATCAGGTTGATTATATTGGATCTGTTAAAACATGGAAAAGGAAACAAGATCTCAGGCCCATCCCAATCTTCTGGTGCCAGTGAGAAGATTGCCAAATAATGTAATCACTTTCAGGTGTGGTCCTTAAAGATGCTGGGAGAGAGTGTCTTCCCAGTAAGCAGAATTTCAAGTGATATATTTGGTTGTCACTTTGTATGGATATAGATATGACCATATCTATAGCCATAAATATATATAGAGAGAGACACTGGCTAATAATTTAACCATATGATCAAAGATGTGAAAATTGGAGAATTGTTAACAAGTTGGTCAGAGGAAGAGATATGTGTATGAATCTTTAAAAAATGACAGTGAGAATGCTTGTGACTAAAGCAAATTTATAAATTATTGTATTTTATGCAGAAGATGCCATTATTAATTATATAATCAATCAGCCATATTTTTTCAAGACATGTCAGTACTTTCTCAATGGACTAATTTACAAAGTGGCCATGGTAGCGGAGTTGGAATTTACGAGTTTAACAGCATAGATTATATCTCACCAAGTCTGATTAGTATAATGCATGACTAAATGCCCAACCTATGTACAGTGAAGGCTAATATTGAACTCTGAAATAATTCTGTTATATAGTGAAGGAACTAGTCTGGTAACTTATATCAGATCGATCTGTTGGATCCCTTAAAACACAAAAAAGACAGCAGAATCTCAGGCTCACCCCCGACCTACTGATCCAACATCTGCATTATAATAAACTCCCTGTGTAATATGTACTTTTAAGTTGGAGAAGCAGTGATCCAAAGGATGGATAATCTCTACTTGTAAGAAAATGAAATAATTGATACTTTTGAGTAAAATGTCATTTTACCATATAAATGATATGCATTATCTGCCCTTAGGAACATATTGAGGACGTAAAACAAAAACAAACAAAAACACTTTTAAAAGTACATAGGGGGCTTCCCTGGTGGCGCAGTGGTTGAGAGTCTGCCTGCCAATGCAGGGGACACGGGTTCGGGCCCTGGTCTGGGAAGATCCCACATGCCGCGGAGCGGCTGGGCCCGTGAGCCACAATTGCTGAGCCTGCGCGTCTGGAGCCTGTGCTCCGCGAAAAGAGAGGCCGCGATATTGAGAGGCCCGTGCGCCGCGATGAGGAGTGGCCCCCGCTTGCCGCAACTAGAGAAAGCCCTCGCACAGAAACGAAGACCCAACACAGCCAAAAAAAATAATTAAAAAAAAAAAAAAAAAAGTACATAGAACGTCTAAGGTACCAATTTGAGGGATTTATATGATGATGATGACACGGATGATGATGATGTTAATAATGAGATGTTTTCAAAATTTAATACAAATGCAAATCATCTGGAGAGTTTGTTAGAATTTAGAAGGCTGGGATAGGAACTGAAGTTAATAATTTTTAAGAAGCTTCCAAGTAATATTGCTGTTGCTAATCCAAAGACTGTACTTTGAATAGCAAGGATAATGATCTAATAAAGATGCTAATGCTGATGATGATTTCAGTTATGAAAACATGGCAATCTAACTTTCCATAGTGGATAAAAATTTTTGTGCTTTGTAAAGATATTTCTTATGATTCAAACAACTGTTTTCTCCTGATTCAAAAAGTAACTCATAATAAAATATTTAAAATTGTTATCAAAGGTTTTTAAAAACCATTTATGGAAATGTCACTATAATCAGCATACATTAAACTCATGTCAGAAAATCAACATTCTAACTGGGTTTATTCATGGAAACAATGATGAGCTTTTCCTCACATTAATTAAGCACAATGGCCTATATAATTCAATATTGAAAAGGATTAACCAAGCAAAAATAGGAAAAGGGCAAACCTATAAATTTGGCCTCAAAAAAATGCTGTTACAACATTGAATATTTTTAGCTTTGATATTTCACCCCAATGATATGGACTTTTTATCCTAATTTTCCTGTCTCGTGCTTCTGGAACTGAGGGGCAATAAGTTGTCATATTATTTTGTTTGTTTTACTCTAAATAACTCCTTACTCGGGGTGTCTTCTGTGAAAACAGTCCACTAGTAAGGACCAGAGTATCAGAGACCGTTTAGAAAATTGTATCTCTGAGCAATGCTTCTTAACTTTTTAAAAGCCTAACTAAAAATATAATGGCCATGACAGTCTGGGCCCTGAATGACAGCAGAGTTTCAGTGAACCCATGAATATACCATCTCAATGGGTTTATTCCAAAATAGAGTAAGTAATTCTCAGGCATTATTGCACTACAAAGACAAATATCAGAGAGATATTTCTTCAATCGAGTCAATTAATTAACCAATTAAAAATTAAACAATTTAATTCTAAATAAAAATCCATATATATCTCTATATGTCAAAAATCAGTTGGTTCATAATATTTATCTAAGAACCAGAAGAAAACAAAGACTTAAAGAATACTTTCTGATCATTCTTTTTAAAGAGAAGATATACAGAAATAAACAAATAGCAATATCAGTTACTTTTAAACCCACAATGATTGTAAGAATTTGGAGAAATAAGAAACAACTTTGGCCAAAACCATTAGAGAAAAAGATAAAATTCAATTGAGCTATTTAAAAAAATAGATTTTTCTGGGTAAACAATGAGGGGTGTGTATTTGTGTGTGTGTGCGTGTGTGTGTGTGTGTGTGTGTATGTGTGTGTGTTTCAAACAACTTCTGGTCAAATGTTCAGAAGTTGTAGTATTTCTCTTCATTTATTTGTATTAAAAACCTAGTATATTTTGTGTTTGGGGATAAATGCTGGGCATATAATGATTAATAAGTTCTGATCCCAACTATCAGGAATGGATGACTAATTCAGGCACAATGATTTATAATGGATTATGGGAAGAAAAATGTTATAATGGAGGCATGAATAAGATACAGTTAAGTTGAGAGTCAACATGTCTATTAAACATGAAGGAATTCAGTGTGGGTACATATTAATGTATAAAATTTTGGCTAAAAAGAAATGTTAATACATAAATATTGGGGATAAAGTAGGCAAGATTGGTTGAGAACAGATTCTAGAGGGTTTTTTAGAGTTTGTTTTGCTTTTCCTTTTCTCATGCTTCCTTTTTGTTTTATCTCTCCTTTTTGCATTACAAAGGCTATGCAATTTTTTTTAAGGAGGTGGGTTTGGCTTTTTTTATTATGTTAAAAATCACATAACATAAAATTTACCATCTTAACTAGTTTTAAGTGTACAGTTTGGTAATGCTTACTGTATTCACATTGTTGTGAAACAGATCTCCTGGTCTTTTTTGCCGTGTATAACTGAAACTTAATATTTATTGAACAGAAACTCCCCTTTCACTCCTTTCCATAGTCCCTGGCAACCACAGTTCTACTCTTTGTTTCTATGAGTTTGACTATTTTAGGTATTTCATGTACATGAAATCATGCAGTGTTTGTTCTTCTGTGACTGACCTATTTGTCTTTAATGTAATATCCTCCAAGTTCATCCATATTGTTGCATATGACAGGATGCCCTTTTTTTCAAGGCTGAGTAATATTTCATTATATGTATATACCACATTTTCATTTATTTATTTATTTTTAACATCCTTATTAGAGTATAATTCCTTTACAGTGTTGTGTTAATTTCTGCTGTATAACAAAGTGAATCAGCTATATGGATACATATATCCCCATATACCCTCCCTCTAGCATCTTCCTCCCACCCTCCCTAACCCATCCCTCTAGGTGGTCACAAAGCACCAAGCTGATCTCCCTGTGCTATGCGGCTGCTTCCCACTAGCTATCTATTTTACATTTGGTAGTGTATATATGTCCATGCCACTCTCTCACTTCATCCCAGTTTACCTTTCCCACTCCCTGTGTCCTCAAGTCCATTCTCCATGTCTGCATCTTTATTCCTGTCCTGCCCCTAGGTTCATCAGAACCATTTTTTTTTTTAGGTTCCATAAATATGTGTTAGCATACGGTATTTGTTTTTCTCTTTCTGACTTACTTCACTCTGTATGACAGACTCTAGGTCCAGCCACCTCACTACAAATAACTCAATTTCATTTCTTTTTATGGCTGAGTAATATTCCATTGTATATATGTGCCACATCTTCTTTATCCATTCATCTGTCGATGGACACTTAGGTTGCTTCCATGTCCTGGCTATTGTAAATAGTGCTGCAATGAACATTGCAGTACATGTTTCTTTTTGAACTGTTGTTTTCTCAGGGTATATGCCCAGTAGTGGGATTGCTGGGTCATATGGTAGTTCTATTTTTAGTTTTTTAAGGAACCTCCGTACTGTTCTCCATAGTGGCTGTATCAATTTACATTCCCACCAACAGTGCAAGAGTGTTCCCTTTTCTCCACACCCTCTCCAGCATTTATTGTTTGTAGATTTTTTGATGATGGCCATTTAAGCTCACTAATTCTTTTTTTTGGCTTTTAGGGTCTACTGATAAGTCTATCAAAGGCAGTCTTCATTGGTGTGACAATGTCTTTGATTTCTAGCACTTCCTTTTCACACTTACTTAGAGTTTCCATTTCTCTGCTTACATTATTCATTTATTCTTATCTGGTATCTATTTTTTCCATTATACCTCTTTAATATATTTATCATAATGAGTTTTAAATTTTTTATCTGCTAATTCCAAAATCCATATCATTATCTGAGTCTGGCTCTGATGATTGTGTTGTCTCTTCAGACTATGTTTTTCTTACCTTTTGGCATTACCTTTTTGTTGTTGAAGTCCTATATGTTACATCGGGTAATAGATACTGAAGTAAATAGGATTTCAGTGCAAGGATTCATTTTAATATGGCTAGGTATTGGTCTGTGTTTAGTGTTATCTATAGCTCTAGGTGCCTGTAGTGTCCTATTCTTGTCTCCTTTCTTGACTTTAGGCTTCCTTAAGAACTCTTCCTTACAGAGAGTCTGTGTCTTGAAACTATTATAACATGGGACTCTTGTTGGTATGGAAGTAAGGTGTAAGTGAGGAGGAAGGTTTTATAATCATCCAATTAAAATCTCCATCTTTTAGTGGGCTTTTGACCCTTAGAAATGTTTTTCAAGAGCTATAGCTGTTTTCCCCCAGTTCCTTACTCTCTCCCTTGGTGGCTGTATTTTCCCATCAAACACTGATCTCTGCTGGCTGCATTTTTTTCCTTATGTGAGACAGAAAGTTTAGAGGGGGCTGAAGTGGGAAGAATTTTCTTCCCTTAGGATAAGGATCTGGAAAAGCCTTCTGCCCTCAAGAATAGGCCTTTGTTATGGAGAATGCTGTGGGCATATTTCACAATGATTACTCCTCCTTTCCCCTGCCAAGCCAAGAGGGAATACTTAGCACATCTCCTTGAAATCTTGGTGGAGTTCCTAGAAGGAAAGTCCACAGAAGTGTGGGGACCCTGCTCAGACTGCAGCTCCCAGGAATTTCTTAGTCTATGGCTAGTCCACCCTCAGCCTCCAGCAGTTCATCAAAATTAGCATTTAAATTCTCCTACAGTTTGTGTCTCCAGAAGTTTCTGTTCCAGTAAGTATATCTTGGCTGTGTCTCTTCAGATGTGCCTATCTCTCCAGATTTCTAGTCAACAGTTTTCCCTGCAACCTCAGTTCTCAGAAGCATCCAAGATTGATGACTTCCAAGCACGTTTCAGGCTAAAGCCCAAACCAGAAATCCTTATTTTTTCTTTAAAATTTAAGTATAAAAAGTTTGCTAATAAAAAAAAATAATAATGTATTTAAAAAATTTTTCCTATAATTATCTTTGAGTAGATTTAGAGTATACAGTTTTATGCAAAGAAACAGAAATCTTGGTAAAATGTTCTAGAAAACACAACATGAACAAATAGTCATGAGATTTCCAAATAAGTCACTCAAATGCACAGAACTACTCCAGAGTCGTTTTTGGAAACTTCTTAAAACTAATCAGCTATACAATCCATATAACCTACATCAGCCTTTAATTAAATAGTGTTTAATACTATCTGCTTCATGTCTGTACTAATTTATGACATCCTTGAAGATGAGATCTGTCAGTACATTTCGTGTATCACTTAGGACATCCAAAATATTACTGAACACATCATATGCTCCATAAAATGTTGTCAAAATAGATTCAGAGATAATAAACACAACTATTGTTCGTTGAGTGTTGGAGAAAGCACATGTATCCTCCTATATTGCCTTTGAACCCTTATCTGAAACATGTAGTTGATTCTAATGCAATTACTTGGATGCTGTTCATTAAAACATCACAGTTTTAGCTATATCTAAGAGTCTCAGAGGGGTCTATATATAATAGATTTCAGTGATGCTTTTCTTTATAACCATATGCTTGTTGTATATTGACATCATTAGTCATACTTGAATATTGATTTGCTGTATGTTTTCTGTGTAGGAAAGAGAGTTTGTCATTCATTAATTTCTTCATTTGATTATGTATATCTTTGAAGGCAATAATTTTATATGCTGAGTTAATGATTGCAATTTATTTGTATTTGTATGCAGAGCTAATTGGTTTGTACAACACAAGGCTATAGAATATAAACACAAAAGATCTGCTGACTTGTTAAGTATAATAAAAGACAGTATCTATTATCAGGTACTTGTGACATTTTCAGCTTTGATATTTTCTCTTTTGAAAAAGAAGAGAATACATTTAATTTCTTCTTCAAAAATATTTGTTTATTCTGATTACCAAAAGTAACTAATTAATTATGAATATTTGAAATCATTCTTTGAGCTTGGAAAGTGAAAGTATTATCAGTTACACATTACAGTATACAGATCTATGTCCATGCAAATGGACATTTTTATAAATGAATCATAATAAAACAACATTTGGTATGATTAATGTACAGTTTTTAAAGAAATGAAGAAAGAGCTAAAAAGAAGACCATCTGCTAGTTCAACAAATATTTGTTGAGCATTTATTATATACAAGATATTAGATTAGATGCTATGGAAATTTATAGTGATAAACCAGTCATGGACCATACAGCAGGGAAAGAAGAGGGAAGGAAAATACTCTTGACTGACTACCTAATAAATTAAGAATTATTCTGTCAAACACTTTACATAAATGATTTGTTTTCTGTTTTTGTTTACATGTAAACAAAATGGTTCAAGTAAATAAACATTCTCATAGTTGGTAGTTGATAAATATTTGTTGACTAAGTGGATTTTAGGGAAGAAAACAGTTTTATCAAATACTGGCAATAGAATTCTAGCTCTGTCTACAGGAGGGAAAAATTTGCTTCCAGAAGATGTGTGAATTCTAGGAAAATGTAAGAGGGGATCTAACACTTTAAACAAGCCCTAAGAGATAGGTAGGATTTACATGTCTTAATGGAGAGAAAGCCATTCTAGTAATAAGTGGACATGTGATTACTTTATGGTGATTAGTTAGATTTGCCTGAAAGGTAAGGCCCTTGGAATATTGGGTAATATTGATAAACAAGTAAGTTTTTGTCAGGATATTGAAACACTTGATTCAGCCTGAGGATTTCAATTCTAGGTTGTAGGAAAATGAAACCCCTGGAGACTTGGAGCTAAGATGAGCCATGAACACAAATGTGTTTTTCAGGATATTGAATCTGACAGTATGTAAGCAATGAACTAAGTCAGAAAGTGACTGGAGCTGATGAGATGAGTTGAAAAGCTATTAAAATATCCCAGGTAATAGGTAATAATGACCTGAACTCTGATACCAGCATAGGAATGGAGAGGTGGGCCAAGGTAAGATAAATTATCCAACAATATATCTCATACTCCAGTCTCATTTCCATCTATCCTGCTAAAATGCATGTCAGCTCTTTTTCACACATCCTTGTGTGAAAGCAAATTTGAAGTTAATAACACCCCAACTTTCTATCACTGTTTCTTTTCTCATTTCATTATGTGGAAATTATCTTCAATTCTCCATTTTCCTACATGTTAGCAGTTGTAAAACATAAATTGAATAATATTTTACAGCAACCTAAGTATATGCCACAAGCCAAACAGCACAGTTTGCAGTGATAGTGATAAAATGCAGTCTAATTTTGAATCGCCTAATACTGTGGATAGGGGAGCCTAAATTTATCCAAAAGTTTCATGGGAACACCTGTCATTTATAAATTCATTTTGCATTATATATTTATCAGTACAGCAAATTTACTTTTCTTTCCTAATGTTCTTATTTAAAATATCTGTGGTTAGCATCATAAAACTTCCTTGAAAGATAATACCTTGACTCAAACATGCTAAGGGGTTATCATGAACATATAACACAGACAAAGCAAATGTCAAACTCAATTTGGCAAATAGATAGAGCGCATTACCCAGATACAAGAGGAATATTGTCAGACTGCACCGTTTATTAAAAATTGTCATGAGAAGATGTGTTGACTCTAACTTGATTAATGCCAATGATATATTTGTCCCATCACAGTTTCTGGATTCTTTAAGATTTCCAATACAGGCTCTAAAGGTGACAGAAAAAGAGGAAGGAACTTGAAAAGTGATCTCCCTATGAGTATTTTTGAAGTGATTCAATAACATTTAGAAATATACTAAAATGTGGATGCCAAGCCTCTTTGAGATGTCTCATCTACCCTCATTCAGCTTTTTTTATCCTATACCCTAACTTCTGGTGATGGGTGTAGTGGAGAGGTGTTGGAGAGGAAAAGAGGAATCATAAAGTTCAAACATTTTGCATTTTATGTTTCCAATTTTTTAAAATATTTTGCAACATTTTTTAGAAATGTCTCATCTCAAGAGAGTGGTTGAAATGCTTCAGTTGCATTCAGGGATAAAACAGTATAATTTTAAAAAAATATCAGTATATCTTGAATTTTTGAACCACTGGGATAATACTCAGTTGAATAATTCCATGAGCAAGAACTGAATTAAGAAGCTTCTGACTCTTTTACTTCTTTCTAAAACAACAATATTTTGCAGGCTTCTCATTCTATTTGCATAGCCAAAAAAGGAAGCGGTGTTTTCTATATGCATGTGTATATTAAAACAAGATATTCTGTACAGGAATGTTATTGAAGAGATCTCTACTTCAACCTAAATGGCCTCTGAGCATCTTAATAACTATGACAGTAAGTATATAAAAGTACTGTGAAGTAAAGCATTATGCAGAAATATATAAATGTTTTGGTGAATTACATTTTTTCAAAGACAAAGAGGCTGTGTGAGACATTTCCTGTTAAAACAAAATTTAAAATATCATATTTAAATTACATTAAATATTAAGTGAAATCATCTATCCAAAAGAAGGCTAGATTTTTGGAGTATTTCTTTGCATCTACATGACTGAATTCTTTAGAAAGCTTATAATGACTATATTTACTACACTTCCTAGAACATGTTTACCAAGATTTTTGTTTATTTAGTTGAACAGAAACCTCTATATCTATTCAACAATAATTCAAGGAGATTTTACATTTCATTTTTTTTATTTCCAAAATTTTTCTACCCAGTTGAGCCCCAAAATTAACTCCTGAACTCCTATTAATTTTATTTATAGGTGGAGGTAATAAAGTCAAATGGCTACAAAAGCCAGGTGATAAATAAATGAAGGAGGTAAAGGTATTGTAGACAAATTAGAGCATAGACACAAAAAGGATAAATCCTAAACTCATGTCCAAGTGACTGTTGCCATATTATGATTCAGGACTAGTATTACCGGATATACTATTTGCTTGTTGTTTTCCCCAACAGAATCCAGAAATCCAAATCTTTACAAGTGAAATCTCAAGAGTTTGTTTTTTTAGTCCAAACAAAACCTGTTGTGTCACTGTTGTCTTCTCTTGCACAGGCAGCCAGTTCCCCTAGAATATATAGTGAGTCACTAAAATTGCTGGGTATAAAATTCATGATTAATTAAGTAATAAGTGTTACTAGATATCCAAAATGACAGATACTCCTATTAAAGTGTGGTACCAAGGTCATTTAATTATTATTAGGAAGGCTCCATACTTTAAAAAATCATTATCAATGAGGTTATTAAAGTATTAAATCAGATTTTTTCTTATCTGAAGGGTATTAAGGAACTTGGATTTAAAAAAAAAAAAAAAAAAAAAGGGACTTCCCTGGTGGCACAGTGATTAAGAATCCGCCTGCCAATGCAGGGGACACGGGTTTGAGCTCTGGTCTGGGAGGATCCCACATGCCACGGAGCAACAAAGCCTGTGTGCCACAACTACTGAGCCTGAGCTCTAGAGCTCAGAAGTCACAACTACTGAGCCCATGTGCCACAACTACTGAAACCTGCATGCCTGGAGTCTGTGCTCAGCAACAAGACAAGCCACCACAGTGAGAAGCCCGCGCACTGCAACGAAGAGTAACCCCTGCTCACTGCAACTAGAGAAAGCCCACGTGCAGCAATGAAGACCCAACGCAGCCAAAAATAAAAAAAAAAAAAAAGAAGAAGAAGCAGAGGAAGAAGGTTGTGAGCACAGGGCAAAGCTATAAAGATTCAGTCCTGCTGTGGCAGTAATGATGATGTGAGACATTAGGTAGTTGTGGAAAAGGGGAAAGGGAGCAAGGCTTTGCCAGGGCTCTTAGGTGGGGGACAACTGCTGGTGTTTTTATTTTGCTTTACTTTTCCTTATTTCAGTTTTACAAATATCCATCAGCTAAGCATTGTATAGCCATCATGTGTCTGACTAGATGTTAAGGACTAAAACTATAAAAGTGAACTAGCAAAGATATAACTTAGTGTTTTTTAGAGAAGCTAGGCACTAAACAAGGAATTAACACCATGGTAGGTATTGAGAAAAGAGACCTGTTAGGTTCTATCACCCTCCCCACCATGTACTGTGGATTATTATTTGCTTTGTAGTGTGTGGTTCAATATTATTCTTGGAAACCTGTTATTACTATTTTTATGTGTATGCAAACTTTTCTAATTAAAATTAAATGAAGTATAGGCATTTCCACTCATAATTCTGAAAATAATACTGCTCAAAAAGACCCAGCAATCATTTAAATTCAGTTCAATATCCCAATAGCTAATGAGAAGTCTTTACAAATTCTGGAAAACTTAATATTGTTGATAGAGTCATATATGAATCATAAAGTATTCGCTTGGAAGATAATGAGACTTTTTTCAAGTTATTTGGAGGGGGAGTAAGATAATTCCCTGCCTGGCTCTGTTGTGAGTATAGTCCTCAGCCTTTAAAACATGTTGTTATCAGATTGCTTCTCCTTTACTTTCATTTATAAGTGCTTGAACAAACTAGTCCACCATCAGAGTCTCTGGGGAATATTTGATTTATTTGAGTTAATCTATGCCCCCAAGAAGAAGGTCAGCTAGGGAGGAGGTGGGACAGGCAGTTAGTTCTGTTTGATTCTCTTTTCTAATACCTTACACACCTTGCCATGGTCTAAAAGGAGCCGCTGCTTCTTAAAAGAGTTCTTTGCTGTTCTAAAATGTTTACTTCCACCAGGAACTTGACGGATGCTTAGAATTTCTGCACATTATATTAACTTTGCTCACCCAGTCTAAATCCCTACAACCCAGGCTTGATGATGTTGAGCTGGAGCTTTCTGCTCTCCTTCTAAAACGTGAGCAGCTCAGTATGATTTTCCAAAACACTCTGCTGTGCTCTGGTCTTTACTGCTCTGCCTCATTGGAGACTTTGTATCGCAGTTTGAGTTGCTTTAAATGATCACTCCTAAGGAAGCCCAAGAAGAAGAATTTGCACATCCTTAGGTCTCTCAGTTTGGAGGTATACATTGTTCTTTAGGGAAACAAACAAACAAACAAATACTGAAGAGAGTCCCAACATGAAGCAAGGAGTGTGTTTGCAGTGACAGTTACTAGTTATCTTGGTCATTATTAGTTACTAGTAATAAGTAACTAATAATTAATGGCATTAATCAAGGAGTGTGTTTGCAGTTACAATTACTAGTTATCTTGGTTAAATTCTCTAATTCATCTGAATCTTACTTTTCTTCTATGTAAAATTAAAACAATAAAATACGTTGGATTGTTGAAGTTGATGCCATTTTAAAATGTGTGAAAATATTTTTACAAAAATACTGAATACATATCAGGGAATATTGAAATATTGCTATGAATTTTTATCACCTCATTTACTCTCTGATAATGAGGGCTTTGGTATTGAGCAATTGAAGAGTCCAGTTGAATACATACCCCAATAAAAAAGGTAGTAGGCATTCCAAAAGCAATCACAAGGATACTGGGATTAAATGTAATTTGCTTTCCTACATCACAGATTCAATCCTTTGTTTAAGGGATCTAACACAAGCTAGTTAAGTGTGAAAATTTTGGTGGCTTTTCTTAACTTTGAGTCATAGGGCATTGAGAAGTAAAATTCCGATGGCATTTATAAGAAGCCCTATAGACACTGAGTATCATTTAAAATGATAGCGTTGCTATTCTGCCTGAATTTTAAAATGTCAACCCACATTTTTTTTCCTCAGTATACATTCAAGACCACTTGCTGCCCTTTAAAAAATAGACTGGAGCTAGAAATGTCGGCAGATCTTGGTAACATATCCAACAGCAGAGCACCTCTTAGGTAATATGCATTCACTTGATTGGCTCCTGTTCTCTGATGACATTGTGGAGACCTTCAGGCTTTCAGATCTGCACTGCAGAGAAGCAGTCAGGGCTTCCCCAACATAAGAAACCTCTGTTGTCTCATTGTACCTTGCTTCCTCTTCAGTGCAGACTGAGACCTCACTAGGAAGTGTCTTTACAACTTCAAAGTACATGATTCCATTCTTACACATAGCTAACCATTTCTGAATTAATTATTGATATTTTGTCAGAGGGATATTTTTCCTCAGTGGTTTATATGGAGCAGTTCTATCCTAAATAGCATAGCCATGCTCTGCTATAGACCCCAACAGGGAGAATGTTAGAAGTATTTCATTTTCTACTGTGGTGTCAAATCTAGCTTTGTCAACTCAACATTTTACAAAGTGGTACAGCTTCAATTTTCAGAGTACAAACAAAAACTAAAAAAAAAAAAAAGAAAGGGAGTCACTATATAATATATGAGAATTGTTTGACTGTTTTTTGTTGCTGTTGTTTTGTGGGGTCTTTTGTGAAGTATTCTTTCAGTGTTTTATCTGCACCCAGTCCAGGACTCAGTGCTGTGGTAGATCCAAGAAAAAGAGAGAGACAGGAAAAAAAACAGAAAGCAAGCAAGCAAGCAAGCAGATTTTGGCCTAGAAAAAGTTTATCATTTAGTAAAGAATCCACATTGTAAACATATAAAACAGCTTGAGAAAAATCTATTAACAGATTCTGATTTTTTTTTCTGATGTTGATTCTTTTATTTTCCTTCTGCATCACTCAGAAGTAGGCTTTTTGAATTATCATTCTTGAGGGTGGAGTAAAAGTAAAACAAGGAACAAAATAGTGACATCTCGGACATAATTGTAGAAATAACAGAGATAAGCTAAGTGGAGACAAGTGCTTCTGGTATAAATTTAATACCTTGTTAATGTTCTTTTCAAAGGCTGAGCTACTGTTATGGTGCAATTATGGTCATTCACTATCTAGGGGTGTGTGTGTCTGTGTGTGTGTGCATATGTGCGTATATTAACTTTCAACAATAAGAAATACCGTCACAGCACTGAGTAATAGTCTTTGAATAACTGGTGTTTTCCTTCCCTTGGATGTGTCCAGCAGTTCAGAATAAATCCAAAATTTCAGCTGCTTGAGTACCCCAGATATCAGTTCTTCAGCAGAGAGTATCTGCATATAGAGCAAGCTGACTGCTCTCTGATTTTCAGTGACCTACACCTCCTCCTTTCTTTTATTTCTGATGTAGGATCTGACTAACAAATTTTATTATTGAGAAAAGGAAGAAGCAATTAACTAAACATAGAGACAGTTGTCCAAATGCTACGGGAAATGATAATCATCATCTTTTGTGGCATTTAAAAGAGTAATTATTTGGATAAGTGCAGCCCTGAGGTGTAGAGGCTTTGCAGAAGCCAGTGTAAATAACCAGGGCCATGGACCAGAGAGGGACCAAGCCTAAATCCATGTTCATTGTGAATATTTTTAGCTAGGCTGCCCTCGATGAGTGTCTTGAAACTCATCTTCAGTGACCTTGGGCAACTTCTAGTTATTCAATTGGCTGAATGGAATTTAAATAACTGGCTAAATAAAATAAGGGTTTTTAGTATTTTGAAAGTCTATACAGGGGGGACCTTCAAGATGGCAGAGGAATAAGACGTGGAGATCACCTTCCTCCCCACAAATATATCAAAAATACATCTACATGTGGAACAACTCCTACAGAACACCTACTGAACGCTGGCAGAAGACCTCAGACTTCCCAAAAGGCAAGAAAATCCCCATATACCTGGGTAAGGCAAAAGAAAAAAGAAAAAACAGAGACAAAAGAATAGGGATGGGACCTGGGCCTCTGGGAGGGAGCTGTGAAGGAGGAAAAGTTTCCACGCACTAGGAAGCCCCTTCACTGGCAGAGACAGGGGGCTGGCAGAGGGGGTAAGCTACTGAGCCACAGAGGAGAGCACAGCAACAAGGTTACAGAGGGAAAAGCAGAGAGATTCCTGCACAGAGGATCAGTGTCGACCAGCACACCAACCTGAGAGGCTTGTCTGCTCACCCGCCTGGGTGGGTGGGGGTTGGGAGCTGAGGTTCGGGCTTCGGAGGTCAGATCCCAGAGAGAGGACTGGGGTTGGCTGCATGAACACAGCCTGAAGGGGGCTAGTGCACCACAGCTAGCCGAGAGGGAGTCTGGGAAAAAGTCTGGAGCTGCCGAAGAGGCAAGAGATCATTGTTTTGGGGCGTGCGATGAGAGGGGATTCAGAGCTCAGCCTAAACGAGCTCCAGAGATGGGCGCAAGCCACGGCTATCAGTGCAGACACTAGAGACGGGCATGAAACGCTAAGGCTGCTGCTGCAGTCACCAAGAAGCCTGTGTGCAAGCACAGGTCACTATCCACACCTCCCCTCCCGGGATCCTGTGCAGCCCGCCACTGCCAGGGTCCTGTGATTCAGGGACAACTTCCCTGGGAGAACACATGGCGTGCCTCAGGCTGTTGCAATGTCATGCCGGCTTCTGCCGCCTCAGGCTTGCCCCGCATTCCGTACCCCTCCCTCCCCCTGGCATGAGTGAGCCAGCCCCCCTTAATCAGCTATTACTTTAACCCTGTCCTGTCTGGGCAGGGAATAGATGCTCTCAGGCGACCTACATGCAGAGGCGGGGCCAAATCCAAAGCTGAACCCCAGGAGCTGTGCGAACAAAGAAGAGAAAAGAAAATCTCTCCCAGCAGCCTCAGGAGCAGTGGATTAAATCTCCACAGTCAACTTGATGTCTCTGGTGGACAAATGTCCTGAAAAAAAGTAACAAAGTAACAAATAAGATACAAGGGAAAAAAAGTAGCAAAGTAACAAGATACAAGGGAAAAAAAGTAGCAAAGTAACAAATAAGATACAAGGGAATCCCCATAAAGTTAACAGCTGATCTTTCAGCAGAAACTCTACAAGCCAGAAGGGAGTGGCAGGATATATTTACAGTGATGAAAGGTAAAAACCTACAACCAAGATTACTCAACCCAGCAAGGATCTCATTCAGATGCGACGGAGAAATTAAAAACTTTACAGACAAGCACAAGCTAAGAGAATTCAGCACCACCAAACCAGCTTTACAACAAATGCTAAAGGAACTTCTCTAGGCAAGAAACACAAGAGAAGGAAAAAAGACCTACAATAACAAACCCAAAACAATTAAGAAAATGGTAATAGGAACATACATATGGATAATTACCTTCAATGTAAATGAATTAAATGATCCAACCAAAAGACATAGACTGGCTGAACGGATACATAAACAAGACTCATATATATGCTGTCTACAAGAAACACAATTCAGACCTAGAGACACATACAGACTGAAATTGAGGGGATGGAAAAAGATATTCCATGCAAATGGAAATCGAAAGAAAGCTGGAATAGCAATTCTCATAACAGACAAAATAGACTTTAAAATAAAGACTATTACAAGAGACAAAGAAGAACACTACATAATATCAAGGGATCAATCCAAGAAGAAGATATAACAATTGTAAATATTTATGCACCCAACATACAAGCACTTCAATACCTAAGGCAAATGCTAACAGCCATAAAAGGGGAAATCGACAACAACACAATCATAGTAGGGGACTTTAACACCCCACTTTCACCAGTGGACAGATCATCCAAAATGAAAATAAATAAGGAAACACAAGCTTTAAAGGATACATTAAACAAGATAGACTTAATTGATATTTATAGGACATTCCATCCAAAAACCACAGAATACACTTTCTTCTCAAGTGCTCATGGAATATTCTCCAGGATAGATCATATCTTGGGTCACAAATCAAGCCTTGGTAAATTTAAGAAAATTGAAATCATATCAAGTATCTTTTCCAACCACAATGCTATGACTAGATATCAATTACAGGAAAAAATCTGTAAAAAATACAAACACATGGAGGCTAAACAGTACACTACTTAATAACCAAGAGATCACTGAAGAAATCAAAGAGGAAATCAAAAAACACCTAGAAACAAATGACAAGGAAAACATGATGACGAAAAACCTATGGGATGCAACAAAAGCAGTTCTAAAAGGGAAGTTGAGAGGAATACAATCCTACCTCAAGAAACAAAAGATCTCAAATAAACAAGCTAAACTTACACCTAAAGCTATTAGAGAAAGAAGAAGAAAAAAACTCAAAGTTAGCAAAAGGAAAGAAATCATAAAAATCAGATCAGAAATAAATGAAAAAGAAGTGAAGGAAAGGATAGCAAAGATCAATAAAACTCAAAGCTGGTTCTTTGAGAAGATAAACAAAATTGATAAACCATTAGCTAGACTCATCAAGAAAAAAAGGGAGAAGATTCAAATCAACAGAAGTAGAAAAGGAAAAGGATCAGCAGCAACTGAATCTGCAGAAATACAAAGGATGATGAGAGATTACTACAAGCAGCTATATGCCAATAAAATGGACAACCTGGAAGAAATGGACAAATTCTTAGAAATGCACAACCTTCTGAGACTGAACCAGGAAGAAATAGAAAATATGAACAGACCAATCACAAGTAATGAAATTAAAACTGTGATTTAAAATCTTCCAACAAACAAAAGCCCAGGACTAGATGGCTTCACAGGCGAATTCTCTCAAACATTGAGAGAAGAGTTAACACCTATCCTTTTCAAACTCTTCCAAAATATATCAGAGGGAGGAAAACTCCCAAACTCATTCTACAAGGCCACCATCTCACTGATACCAAAACCTGACAAAGATGTCACAAAAAAAAAGAAAACTACAGGCCAATATCACTGATGAACATAGATGCAAAAATCCTCAACAAAATACTGGCAAACAGAATCCAGCAGTACATTAAAAGGATCATACACCATGATCAAATGGGGCTTATTCCAGGAATGCAAGGATTCTTCAATATCTGCAAATCAGTCAATGTGATTGATTTGTTAATACACCATATTAAAAAATTGAAGGATAAAAACCATAATATCATCTCAATAGATGCAGAAAAAACTTTCAACGAAATTCAACACCCATTTATGATAAAAACTGTCTAGAAAGTAGGCATAGAGGGAACTTACCTCAACATAATAAAGGCCATATATGACAAAACCACAGCCAACACCATTCTCAATGGTGAAAAACTGAAACCATTTCCACTAAGATCAGGAACAATACAAGGTATCCCACTCTCACCACTATTATTCAACATAGTTTTGGAAGTTTTAGCCACAGCAATCAGAGAAGAAAAAGAAATAAAAGGCATCCAAATTGGAAAAGAAGAAGTAAAACTGTCACTGTTTGCAGATGACATGACACTATACAAAAAGAATCCTAAAGATGCTACCAGAAAACTACTAGAGCTAATCAATGAATTTGTTAAAGTAGCAGGATACAAAATTAATGCAAAGAAACCTCTTGCATTCCTATACAGTGATGATGAAAAATCTGAAAGAGAAATTAAGGAAACATTCCCATTTACCATTGCAACAAAAAGAATAAAATACTTAGGAATAAACCTACCTAAGGAGACAAGAGACCTGTATGCAGAAATCTATAAGACCCTGATGAAAGAAATTAAAGATGATGCAGATGGAGAGATATACCATGTTCTTGGATTGGAAGAATCAACATTGTGAAAATGACTATACTACCCAAAGCAGTCTATAGATTCAATGCAATCCCTATCAAATTACCAATGGCATTTATCACAGAACTAGAACAAAATATTTCACAATTTGTATGGAAACACAAAGACACCAAATAGCCAAAGCAATCTTGAGAAAGAAAAATGGAGCTGGAGGAATCAGAGTCTCTGACTTCAGACTATACTACAAAGCTACAGTCATCAAAACAGTATGGTACTGGCACAAAAACAGAAATACAGATCAATGGAACAGGAAAGAAAGCCCAGAGATAAACCCACGCACATATGGTCACCTTATCTTTGATAATGGAGGCAAGACTATACAATGGAGAAAAGACAGCCTCTTCAATAAGTGGTGGTGGGAAAACTAGACAGCTACATGTAAAGGAATGAAATTAGAACTCTCCCCAACACCATACGCAAAAATAAACTCAAAATGGATTAAAGACCTAAATGTAAGACCAGACACTATAAAACTCTTAGAGGAAAATATAGGCAGAACACTCTATGACATAAATCACAGCAAGCTCATTCTTGACCCACATCCTAGAGAAATGGAAATAAAAACTAAAATAAACAAATGGGACCTAATGAAACTTAAAAGCTTTTGCACAGCATAGGAAACCATAAACAAGACGAAAAGACAACCCTCAGAATGGGGGAAAATATTTGGAAACGAGCAACTGTTAAAGGATTAATCTCCAAAATATACAAGCAGCTCATGCAGCTCAATATCAAAAAACAAACAACCCAATCCAAAAATGGGCAGAAGACCTAAATAGACATTTCTCCGAAGAAGATATACAGATTGCCAACAAACACATGAAAGAATGCTCAACATCATTCATCATTAGAGAAATGCAAATCAAAACTACAATGAAGTATTACCTCACACTGGTCAGAATGGCCATCACCAAAAATCTGCAAACAATAAATGCTGGAGAGGGTGTGGAGAAAATGGAACCCTCCTACACTGTTGGTGGGAATGTAAATGGATACAGCCACTATGGAGAACAGTATGGAGGTTCCTTTAAAAACTAAAAATAGAACTACCATACCATCCAGCAATCCTGCTACTGGACATATACCCTGAGAAAACCTTAATTCAAAATAGTCATGTACCACAATGTTCATTGCAGCTCTATTTACAGTAGCCAGGACATGGAAGAAACCTAAGTATCCTTCGACAGATGAATAGATAAAGAAGATGTGGCTCATATATACAATGGAATATTACTTAGCCACAAAAAGAAGTGAAATTGAGTTATTTGTAGTGAGGTGGATGGACCTAGAGTCTGTCATACAGAGTGAAGTAAGGCAGAAAGAGAAAAACAAATACCTTATGCTAACACATGTATATGGAATCCAGAAAAAAAAAAAAAAAGGTTCTGAAGAACGTAGGGGTAGGACAGGAATAAAGACGCAGACATAAAGAATGGACATGAGGACAGGGGAGTAAGAAGGGTAAGCTGGGACGAAGTGAGAGAGTGGCGTGGACATATATACACTCTCAAATGTAAAATTGATAGCTAGTGGGAAGCAGCCACATAGCACAGGGAGATCAGCTCGGTGCTGTGTCCACCTAGAGGGGTGAGATAGGGAGCGTGGGAGGGAGACTCCAGAGGGAGGAGATATGGGGATATATGTATATGTATGGCTGATTCGCTTTGTTATAGAGCAGAACCTAACACACCATTGTAAAACATTTATACTCCAATAAAGATGTTAAAATAAATAAATAAATAAAATAAATAAAAGAAAGTCTATACAAATAAAGTAGTCCATTCCCAGCATGAGTTAACCCATTATTTTCCTTTCCTGTTGTTGCAATCTTTTGTTTATAGAAATTATCCTTTATTTCTTATACCCTTTCCTCTGTGACTCAGATGGATTCAGATCAAGCAGTGTATGAATGCAGTGACGGTGAGTGGGATTTGTGTCTATTTTTCTTACTATTATTTCTTAATCATAATGATTGATTAACTACTTGAATAGGAAAATGGGATTGGAGCACTGATAGTTTGGAGCTACAGAAAGAGCTAGTAAAGGTGATTACAAGAGATGGAAATATCTTCACTGGGTTATAATGGTAAAAGAAGTCTAGGTTGGTAAGAATATGTGAATGAGATAATGTGGTATGGTGGTGTTGGGCTGCACCCCACAGTCTTGCAATCCTTGCAACTGCCCAGTTGGTCTTGAGACCAAAGAAAGAACCCAAAGTCAGCGACAGAGACATCAACAATTTATTGGACAGGGAATCTTCCAATTCAGCAGCAAATATCTTGGAGCTACACCCCATCATGTGTGGCAGATTGCAGGCAGGACACAGTAGCAATCTTCGTTACACAGGAGAGGAAGAGGCTATAAGTTACAGAGGGCATGACATCAGAAGGCTCTGTGGTTGCAAGGGGAACTGCTGGAGCAGGTCTCCCACAACTCTTTGGGTTAGCAACTGTTGCAAGGGCTGCTGTTTCCAGTTGATGACCGAATATACTGGAGCCATTCTGGTCTGAGGGCTAGAACAATCTTTAGCTGGGGGTCTGACCTATCACACAGGTAGTTACTGATGAAGCTTTCAGCTTAGAAGGGGGAGCAATCATTCACTTAAGGTAAGGCTGAGGCACGGCCTGGTCAGGCAGGGTATGTACAGAGAGCAAGAAAACAGCCATCTTATAACGACTGATCAGCCTTGGACTAGAAGAAAAAGAACAGGTCTGAAAGACAGAAACCTTGAATTCCAGTCCTGGATATTTTTTACCTAGGAATTAAGTGACCTTAGGCAAAACATTCAACTTCTCAGAGACTTGCTTTCTCTTGGTTGCTAACATGTGCCCAACCAATCTCAATGATGATTTATAACAATCAGATGAGATCATGAGTGCAGTGTAGTAATTTCTTCTCTGTCTATATGTATACCTGCTCTCTTTACAGATAAGGTTGGAATTGCTTTGAGTAGGTAAGAATAAGGAATTTTTGCAGAGATAGATATGACTTTTTTTAAAAGTAATGCAGTTTCCTTCCCTTGAATCATGTGGGTAAAAGAAGCTCTGGCTCTTTTAAATCCAAGAAAAGTACTGTGGTCCTAGTGTTTAGTTTCTCATGGCTTCAGCCTAAGTAGTTACTAGAGAAGGAAAGTTCCTTGAGACATTAGAATGTAAATGAGAAGATAAGACGTGGATATAATTTAATTTAACTAAATGTTTATGAAAGTTTGCTCTTAAAATTTAGTTTGAAAATTCACATGGACTTTTTTCTCCCCTCTTCCTAGAATACCCTTATTTAACATTGTTCACGTGATCGAGTCAACTTCCCACTGTGTATGTAGGCCATATTTCAAAGCAAGACTACAGCTTTCTGAGGCAGCTCTAGGCAAAGTTTAAAAGTACATGAATTCTTTTGGGGAGACTCTTCTGTCACCCATTCCTTCCAGGCACCTATGCTCTGTGTCATTCCCATAGGATTATAGTCTTAGCTTGTTATCTCCTTGTGTTTTCAGATATCACTCTAAGGTTCTTCATAGTTTAATAAATAATTCTTGGAGATCGACAGTTTACTGTGAGAGACCCCAATGAATTCCCAAAGGTGAAATCTGAAGCTCAGTTATAGTAGTTAGAAAAATATTTTAGGAGCAGAAAGCCCTCTCATATAAAAAATCTCCAAACTGTATCACATATATCCTAAGCCTTCCATTTGCTAGCTCATCCTGACAGCTAGCTTGTCATTTCTTATAAACAACGAGGTATTCCATCAAGGAAATGAATATTCTTGAGATGGTTCCTTCATATAACAATAGATATTTACTGCTGACATTGATATAAATGATACAGGAATGTTGGTGTTTAAGAAATATTATTTATTATTTAACGCAAATTGCACTTAATGTCAGACTAATATCACACACCGAAAATGCATTTCAGTTGAGATTTAATCTTATTATTTATAACACCTAGCATTTGTTCTTGCCTAGTTGCTTATTTTTATAATACGGCTTCTTCCTGCCCTAAGCAAACATGAAACTTACATACAGAAACTAAATATCCTGATTGGATTCATGTAATGATTTTTGTCCAACAAACTCCAAAGGACCTTATCCATATTAAAGATGTCCTGACTACCAATATACGTCACTCTCAGTAGAAAGTCAGCTGGCTGCTCCCCTTTAAAGTAGGGTAGAGCTCTGCCTGTGACCTTGAATTCCCAACTGAGAGGATAATTATTTCAATTAATTTGCTCCTTTCCTTTTTATTCTTTCGTGGTAACTGGATGCACGAGGTGGTAGAGACTGCTTTATTTACTTGACAAAAGCTGTTTCTCTTTCATGACTTAAATATGTACTTAGGATGTTCCATCAAATAACATTTCCTCAGGCCATGATGCATATTGTAATATATTTTTGAAAAGCTTATTTAAAAATCACATCATGGTTTCTAAGTTATCATATGTTTCTGGCTAAAGAAAACCTTTGGGTGCTGACTTCTTTTGAAAATGAACACAGTTTCTCTTACAATTTCTGACAATTCATGAACTATGTAAAATTTTTATGTTATCTTTAGAGATGGAAATCTGGTTGGAGCAAGGCAGTAGGGGTTTTATCTTGAAGCTATGTTTACATGGAAAAGCACATTATTTTTGCTTAGAACATATATACAGCTCACTTTAAAAATAGCAACATTGTCTAAAGATATTTTTATTATCACTTTTTGAAAGACTACTCATGAAGCATATTATTTTATTAGAGGTAGTTCTGGCAAAAATGATCAAAACTGGGGGAGACATAACTAGAGTTCTCTCTCAGTCACCCATCCCCCAACTACTAATGGTTATGATTTCACTGAAACCTGTTTTGCATATCTAACTGATAACATATCTAACACAAATTGTAGTTCAGATCATTCTACACTCATCCACCATGGCTTAGCAGGTAAGAGATTTGACTCAGAAGGTACGTTGAGAAAGATCTCTTTTGAGAGAAAAGAAGTTGTTATTTTTAAAAAATATATTTGTATATGTATGTGTATTAAGTTCTTACTTTTCATTTAATAGTTCATTATGTGACACATGTGGGCATGATATAATTATATTTTTAGTTAACTGTTAAGAGTGTTTTTAATTATCCAACAAATAGCCTAAGGAGATAGTTCACACAATCTGCATATTTAAAATGGACACTTTAAAGGAAAGTCAATAAAGTCAATTTTGGGTTACTTTAAATAATATATGTAATTTAATGAAATAGCAATTTAATTTGAAATTAGTATTGATTTTAGAATGATAATACAGGTGATGCTGGGCCTTCTGAATAAATTTTGCAAAGTTCTTTTCTTTTCCATTGAGTTCTTCTTTTCTAGTAAACTAATCCTTTGGCATACAGTTGATTCTCACAGTTCCAGATTCCATATTTGTAAATTAGTCTATTTGCTAAAATTTACTTGTAACCTCAACATCAATACTTTCGAGGTCTTTTGAAGACATGCACATATGTAGTGTCGCAAAAATTTTGAGTTGCCCACGCAAGTCTGAGGTCAAATGAGGCAAAGCTCTGCCTTCTTGTGTCAACTCTCATACTACAAATAGTGTCTTTTCTGCAGTCTATTTAGTGCTACATTGTCCTTATTTTTGTGCATTATGTTGGTGATTTTTCACTGTTTACAATGCCTTTACAAGTGTAATGCTGAAATGCTGTCTAGTTTTCCAAAGCTCAATAAGGCTGTGACATGCCTTACAGAGTAATTACACATGTAAGATAAGCTTCCCTCAGGCAGGAGCTGTAGTGCTATT
This sequence comes from Balaenoptera musculus, assembly GCF_009873245.2. NCBI lineage: Eukaryota > Metazoa > Chordata > Mammalia > Artiodactyla > Balaenopteridae > Balaenoptera > Balaenoptera musculus. The sequence continues at coordinate 93,865,532 of NC_045788.1, forward strand.
GGCTATGAGTTCAATGTTAATGGACCAACAATGCATTAAAATGTCTTTAAAGAGAAACACATATGAAATAAGGTTTTGTATTGATCAGTTGACTTTGTGACCTAACAAGTACCTAACCCTATATTTTTCCTAGGGCAATGATTCAGTATTCACTAATGCAGAGTTCCAGGCAACTTCATAAACCATAACTACGCAAATAATGAGAATCGACTGTCTATGGCTTAAGGTTCTAAGCACCAGTGGCTTATGTTGGCATTAGGTTGCTTTAAGCAGTGCCCTGCACAAGGCCTTTTGTAAGAGCATATTTGGCTTAATCTACCAAGGCATGTACCTTTTCTATTTTTCGAGAGAGAATAAATAAAAGGACTTAGTCCATTTTATCTTTCATACCTCTTTACATTGATCTTCTTTTGTCTTTAAATGTTTCATCACAGGCCAGATTGTAGATACATAGTAGAAGAATGGCCTCAATGCTATAAGAAATAACTATAGTTTTACCTGGTAGAATAGCTTTTCTATTTCTGGGTTTGAACTGATCATCACCTGGGATGTGCTTGCTTCTGTTTCATGATATACTTTGAATGGTCATATCTGCATGGGGATTTTCTGCTTTATTTGAGGAATTTTTTATCAGATCATAGTTGTGATGAAATAAAAGAATTTTTCACCACATGGTCAACGTGAAGATTATATTTATTGCTTTTTCTGTTGTTGTATTTTTGTTTTTTGTTTTTCCTTCCCTACATGGTACTACCTGTAGCAAAAGTCTCTCCTATGGCTAACTTTTACCATGAAAAAGGAATGAAATATACCATCAAAAATCATACATTTCACATAAGACTCAGCAATGAAGAGCTTATGAAATACAAACCTTAGAAACTCTTTGTTAGTTTTGCTTTGGTGAATTAATTTAACCACCATCAGAGAGAAAAATTTTGTTATTGCTACAAATGATTCATAACTTTAGATCTGAAGGCAGATTTGTGTTTGTGGAGCTACATATGCAGTCAGATTTTATGCTTCCTTTATTGGTACCCACAGATTGGTTTGCAATTTACTGCTACCTTTGCTCTCTTGTGTTAGATATCTGGAGAGACGAAATAAGGAGCTGGAGTTATGATTTCTTCTCTAACATTTTAGAACCAGTTTACTTATCCGATATCCTTTTGTTTGACTATAACACCTATAAAACTCTGAAAAAAGAAAGATTATAGAAAAACTGCCGATATGGCCTCAACCTAAGCAGTATGTACATAATAACATCTATGTAGCTAGTAAACCAATCATTCTAACAATCATAGGACATATTCTGGTGAAACAGAAAGTTGTTAGAGTTCTCTGAACTGGCTAAGGTCTCTTTGAATGGATACTGTTTTCTCAGTTGTTTCTAGATAAAAATTCAATGAGTTATAATTATTTATATTTCCAAATTCAGTAGTGCATTGAGCTATACTGTGTGATTTTAAAGATACTTTTTAAGGATTAGAGGTTAGGATTATATATTTTAAAATTTTGATTTGTGAATACAAAAACACTAGGGCAGAGTAGGACTGAGGTGGGAGTCCAGTAACATCTTTTTTTTTTTTTAATGATTTCTTATGGATACCTCCTTAGAATGCCAATATATACAGTAGAAATGCTGACAGTTTTAAAATTTTTTATTGTAACTCTACCTATAACCATTTTAAAAGTAAATATTCTGCTTTCTAGTTGTCTTTGGCATTCATGGAGCACAGTGAAATAGAGTCTTTTGTTGACTTCCTTTTAGGGGCAAATATGCATAGTCATTACAATTGACAATTATGTCCAAATCTTACCAATATGTTCACGTAGTTAGGAGAAGAGTTTATGAAAAAGAGGACATATGGAGAGTGTATGAAAAGCTACAGATGTTTTAAACAAAAATTGCTATTATTTGCACTTATGTAGTACAGTATTTTACAAATTTAGCACCTCTGCTTTTCTGTCTTTCAAACACATATACTGTGGGCTGTGATGAACCTGACGTAGATCCTTTTGCAGAAGCTCTCAGCGAGTAAGACTGCATGTTTCCTAACAATAAGACTCGACTGCAAAAATCACAAGGGGACCTGGCAAGTCAAATCCCAGCTGCAGGGTCTGTGAGTGAACACTTTTAATCTTCTACTCAAGACTTCAGCCTTTCACACCAGCAAATTTGCAGAGGTCTTTTTGTTCCCTGCTCTAGACTTTTGTTTGACATGTGAATAAAATTCAATGTTGTCATGCTCTGTAAGCCCCAATGTTTACATAGCTCCTGGCTACTTCTTTATCATAAGGTTCTATTAATCTAAACCGTCTTCTTTCTGCAAAGTGTCTTCCTTATTATTCCTTATAGCCTTTGTACCTGCTCTTTCCTCTGTCAAGAAATTCTGCAGATATTTTCACAACTTTTCTTACTTCATTTGACACCTCCCAGAAAGGCTTATTCTGACCACCTGTTATTACCTCTCAATACCTTTATAGTATTTTATGTTGTTCATCCATAGCACTTTTCACTACCTGAAAAATATCATTTATCTCTTTATTTGTTTTGATCACTAGACTATCTCTTACAAATAGGGACCTAATTTTTTTTTTATTGCTTTTTTTTCCCACTCTATCCCAAGCACCAAAAATGTCCCTATTACAACATAGTAGGCACACAATAAATATTTGTTGAATAGATTGAACAATTTCATTGCTGTATTTTTCTTTTTATCCTTTCTCTTCATTTTCATCAGCATCAGGTAAGGTAAAGACATTAAAAACTAGGATAAGCAAAGATAGTTAAAATTTAAAAGGCAGCATCTATGCACAGTGTTTAGGCAACAGACTTCTGAGAGCATAAGAGAGCCTTGCCAGGTTCATATCCTGGCCCTTATGCTTGCTAACTGTGCAAATGTGGGCAAATTACTCATTATTTCTGTACCTCAGTTTCTTTATCTATAAAAAAGGTAATCATAGGACAAGTATCTATCCCCCTGAATTATTTTAAAAATTAAGTGGATTAGTTTAGATAAAGCTTTTGGACAAGTACCCTAGTATATAAGCATGTATTTAGTGTTGGCTACAATTGTTAGCATCTGGGTCAAAATATTGGGAAAAGGAAAAAGACCTCATTTGTATACACTATGGGATATGGGATGATATGGATTGGAAGGAGTTTGATCAAAATATATAATTAGCTCTTTGCATTTGCTAGTGAGTGAGCTAACAAATGCAGTAAATTTTATTCCAAATCTTCCAAATGTCTTTTCTTATTAAGATGAACCAGTAACTCTAATATGTCAAAATCTGTCTGCATAAGTTTAGCACTTTTCAATGCACCTGCACAAGTTAGTCATTTATAATACTTTAGGGGAAGTTTCCCCCTACTTCAGCTTTGTAAGCTAGGATAAATGTAACACATTTGGAAGTAGGAGACAGATGGGAGGAGAAAGTTCACAACTTGTTACCCCGTATTTGTCAATAAGCAAATGCCAATCAGTATCTCTAGGTCAGGCCTACTTCCCAGCAAAACATAGACATGATACACAGGCAGACACACAGGTATGTTTCCTGTATGTGGCTGATATTGCTAACAATCATGGCTCATCCCCTCTGGAAAGCTAAGTTGGCTTTAGGGTCCTTCCTAGAACAGCATTCCAACCAATCAGAACTGATGTAAGCTCTCCAAGACCATGGATTTCTACTATATTTCCTGAATTAATAAACAATGACTTTTTAATCTTCTGGCTTGATAACATTGTCAAAGCTGTAGGTCATTGTTTAACCTAGCTGTAATTAATTGTTTCTCTCTCTCTGTTTCTCTCTGTCTCTCTGTATCTCTTCTCCCCACTCCATAGCTATCTATATTTTTCTATCTCTCTCTCTCTCTATCTCCATATTCTTCATTTCTATTTCCTTTTTTCATTTCTTGGAAAAGTCTGAAAATCAATAAAGTCATACTAATATTTTTAATGCTAGAAACTGTAGAGATAGAATGCTAAGAATTTCTAAAAGGAGTAAGAGCAATTAGTTTTTCTTTCTTGAGCTTTAAAAATGTTAACTGTAAGAAATTATTTCTGCTAAAATTTCAACTAAGAAATATAATTAAATAATATCTTTTTTCACTAGTTAAAATAAGAAGAGCTCTAGTTCCAAGATAAGATGATAAGAAGATATTTTAAACGGTATTTTTAAAGTTGAAAAAAATTGAACACAGGAGTTTCCAAATTAGAACATTTTTATATAATAGCTGTAATAAATATATGAATCTTCGAAAATTTAAAGTGAGTTAGTGATTTTGATTTAAAGACTATTGTTTGTCTTTTCACCCACTTAATTGTATAAAATTAAAACTAATACAGTATTCTAGGTTGTGAAAGACTAAGCTTAATCTCCTCTTGATATAAACTTTCTAAATTTTTATGTTAGTTTTATGAGTCATTTAAGTTATCATTATCTTCACAAATTAAGATTATAAGTATAAAATTGTGTTTAACTGAATGAATTTGTGATTTATAGATCTTTTGTTAAGACCATGGCAACTTTAAAATTTAATAAATTAATAAAGAATATTTGGATAATATTTTTGATATAGAACTTTCGTCACTAAAATTAGCTCTTATACATTTTTAAATGGCTAGGGATCATCAGGTGTGTAAATGAGTTCAGATAATGTTGATTATGGAGGAGTTTTTGCCAACTCTACTCAATACTCTGTAATGACCAATATGTGAAAGAATCTAAAAAAAAGTAGATACATGTATATGTATAACTGATTGACTTTGCCATACAGCACAACATTGTAAATCAACTATACTCCAATAAAAATTAATTAAAAAATAAATTTGTAAAGGTGATATGAAACGTGTTTATGAATAAAAACAGCTACATAGCTCTTGGTCACTTGTCTTTTAGTTCCTTTGTATCAGGAGGAAATGAGAGTTAATTATTTTGTTAAAGATGGTATTAATATAATGATTGAGACTATACTAGATATAATAATTACAGAAAGAGATGAATATTCATATTAGTAAATTAATGTGGTATGGCAGTTTATTTAGAGAATTGTTATACTTAAGATTGTAAATTTAAATATAATATGTATTACTTTATTTACTATGTCAATAAGTCAAGTAAGTTTAAATCTACATGTTTAAGGTCTAATTGTATTATCTATTTATATAAATATAAATGTATTTGTATATGTCCAGCCATATACATAAAGTTATATTAATATTGGTTAAAAAGCTTATAAATAGTAAAAATGAAATTAAAAAAACAACAAAATATCCTAAAATGCTTAACACAATTAGCTGCATATTAGTGGGTTTATTTATAAGGAAAAATGTATTAATATAATTTTTTTCTCTAAATTTTTACATGGATGATATACAAAAATGGGAAAAAAATTTTGGATTTTCCTTCTGTGAGACAGCCAAGTTATTCTGTATCCAGACCACCTAAATTCTTCTTCTTATCACAATATTTTGTTAACTCCCTCTACTTCTGACAGTCTTTTATATCATTTTAACATTTCTCTATTTTTGAAAAAAGTTAAATTCCTAATAATGTTTTCTTATAATTTGGTTTTTAAATATTGCCTATAACTATCTCCTCACCTTGAAAAATTATGATTTACTTTCAAGTATTTTCTCCCCTCTCAATCCTTGCTATTTCCTTTCTCAAACTCGGTCCTCAAATTCAGCAAACTGGCAAGACATTCTTTATGTCTTAAACTATCTTTGAGTTGCCTAGAAAGGCTGTTGATAATCCCATTCTTTTGTCTTTTAAAAGAAAGAAAAGCAAAAATATTAAAGTTGATCTTGGCATTCTGTAAGTGTTAATTATCTAAAAGCTATTATAAAAATATTTTACTTACCAAACTTAGGATAAATGAAAAAAATCTAACATATCAAAAGGAAGGTTCTTTAATAGATTTACTATGTAACCTATGTAATATTATGTATTATATCTCAAAGGCTGTATGCCTTTCTGTCTACCATTTGATTTTGTTTCTAGGTTTCAACAACTTGTCAATCAGGAAGAGTCAGGCGGCCATCCCTACATGATTTTGGTCCTGGAGGTTGGCCAGGGTCCTTGCTGTTCATAAATACTCTTAGTTCTATTGGAGTCATGAACTGTATACTTAATGTGCATTATGCAGCAGGAAAGGGTTTCATACTCTTTTATTCTGATAACACTTGTTCACAAAATACATCAGCACTAATTATTCTAGGCCTGATGGCCCTGGCTCCTTCTCCATTTTGCAGTTCTTAGACATCAAGTAGCTACCAGTGGTTGTTTCGTGCAGACATTGACACTGAAAAAGACCCATGAACTTGAAAGTGCTTTTTCAGTCACTGTGATAGACTTTCTCCGATGCACATACTGTGTTCGTTTAATTCTTCAGTTTCCTTTTTTAACAATTGTTAAAAGCTGCTTGGAAATTGTAAAGTGAAATATGAATAAACATTTTTTTCCTGTAAAAAGCTTAATGCTTTCTATATACCATTTCCAACCACACCAAACCCTCTACAAGACACCTATCAAGCAAGTGAATAAAAGTGAAATTTTGACTTTTTATTAGTTGCAAATGATCACTCAATTCAGAAACCTACAACATTTTTTAAAAAATTGATTACAAATTTTTTTAAACCTTTGTACTAGGATGAACTACTGCTCATTCAGTCACTAGAGATTTAAAGGTCAGAGCTGCTGTTTGTATTCAGCTCCTAAGAGCTGAAACATTTCACTCTTCTTTCTGTAATTTTAGCTGTTGTAATTATGTGTTCCTGCTGAGTAAAGGGCAGAGTGGAGTTTTCAACAGATTAGGTACCCATCGTTACTAGTACAGCAGTCTAACTGAAGGGTGTTTTTGTTTGCTTTATTTTATTACTTATCTATTTATTTATTTAGTGTGTGTATGCGTGTGTGCGTATGTGTGTGTGTGTGTTTTTCCGGAGGGATTATTCAGTAATTCAGCATATCTATGTTTGTTACTAATTATTTTCCCCCTTTAGTTCCCTTCTCCTTTCCCATTCCATTAACTCAGTTACAAATTTTAACACATACAATATATTTGGCTATTATTTCATCAATGAAAAATTCCACTGTGTGATTTAACTTTTAAAGATACAGGGAAGTTAAAGGTATTTGTTTTGTTTTTCGGTTTTTGGTTTTTGGTTTTTGTGTTTTTTTTGCAGAAAATCATATTGAGAAATCTACTAGATCTAGATGGAAGAGATTTTTCTTAAGGTCTGGAAGATTTTGCCAATCTGAGGAAGCACATAACATCAAAGAAAAGCCCAATTTGAGTGAACTATGTGGTGCAATAAGAAAATCATAAATGCAAACGCTTGTAAACACTCTGCATCTAAGACAAGGCTACAGTAAAGCCTTTGTCTTGTTTTAGACACCATCAGTTTGCAAACTGCGCTTGTGTATTTTACACTGCTATCCCACTTTCTCCCTTGATTTCCTTTTGTGGCAGTCTTCTTCTTTATGCACTCAGATATGTTGGTTGATTGTGATAGGCTTTGCACTCATTGCTATACCATATCCAGGTTCTTAAATTCTTCATCTTCCAAGAGGAAGACACAAAGTAATCAGCAAACCTTATAAAAGATGAAAGAAAGGCATTATCTATTTAAAATAGCCCAAGGGGACAATTTAAAAAAAAAGAATTAAATCTGTCCTTAGGTACTGCCAGCTTCAAATCCTGAATTTTCCCCCCTAAGCACATACTATCTATTTTTGGCTGTTTGAAAGGCCCTCACACTGTAGGGGCTCTAATATATTCAAATGAAACTTCATGAAAATAATACTTTGCCTTTTCCCTGATGTACCATAGGATGACAGCCCCGATGGACATATGAGTTGTGCACAGAGTTTATAGGTTGTCTATTTTGAACTTGAAATACATTTGCCAACTGAGGGGGAAAAAAGAGAAGTTCAATAAAGTGCTTAGATCTCCAGGCTAGCTCATCAGAGCAAAAAGTAACTGGAGATGAATTTGCTCTGTTATTTCACTTTGGTGCCTCCTAAGTCTAACTGAGCATCAGAATATACCTTGAAATCTTACTCAAGTAAAAGATTTCTGAACTACCATTCCCTCCCTCTTACTCAAATTCTAATGTGGTATATCTAGAGAATGGCTTGGTATAATGTGGATTTTAAAAAGAACTTCCAAAGATACTTAGTATTTTAATGTGACATATATTGTACATAAGAAAGAATGTATAGTATTATGTACAAAGTTAAAAGCAGGATAAAATGAACATCCTTGCACTCACCACTTGGTTTAAGAATGAGATTATTATTTTCTTGGAAATTCCATATACAACTGTCCTAATCCTGTGTTTTCCCTTCATACCCCATAAAGTAACAACAGCCTGAATTTTATAATCTTTCCCTTGCTTTTCTTGATATTGTTACCAACCGTATATGTATCCATTTTGATAAATGGATAGATATGAATTTTTGCCTTTTTTGAAAATTATGCAAATGGAAACACACTTCAAGTGCTTTTTTATAACTTGATTCCTACAGACAACATTGTGTTTTTGAGGTGTAGCAACACTTATGAGTTGCAGTTCACTCATGTTCAATGCCCTAAATTATTTCCCTCCATGTATCAAAATGTATTCACTCTATTCTATTACTAACAGCCATTTGGGTACATTGCATTTGAATCCAGAATCTGTTGCTAAACTTTTTTCAAATCTTATACTTAATCTGTCAATATAGGTTATTTATATAGTCAATTTTATCAACAATTAATGGCAGCTTTATTTTTTTATTTTTAGTTTTTATTTTTCAATTGTTTTTCATTGAATTTTTTTCCCTTACTGTAATTTGTTTAATCCAGGTTTTCTAGAAAGCAGAGACAGAGGTAATAAATATAGGCTAATGCTTTATGGAAGGGGGATGCAATCCTAAAAGTGAAAAAGAGAAGTGAGGCAGGAAAGTAATTACAAGATAGTATGCTACTTAGCTGTTAACAAAATTAAAACAAACAAACAAGAAAACATCAGACTGCTGTGGCATATAGGAAGTCTCAGGAGAGACTACAGGTAACCTCTGAATCTTAGAACACCATCAGCAGAAGGAAGATGGCAGCATTTATCTACCATCTCTGTGCCTTCCGTTATCTGTCATGTTGTCCCACAGGGCATTTGAGTTATGTTACCAGACATCTTCTGGAAGCCTTGGGGAAACCAGATTCTCTACCCTGCACTCTGCTATTTCATGTGAACGAAGATCGAGTAAGGGGAGCTAGAACTTCCAGGCATCCTGGTGCTAGAACTTGCAGTTTAATCCTGGGTGTGAAAACCCCTGTAGCTTCTGTCATGCAGGCACAAGGAAAGTCTGGAAAAGACAGTGGCAGTCAATGGAGTTAAGAGATAAGACAATGACAGTGATCCATTGAGCAAGTAGTGAGGGTGGGAAAGTGGGGATGGGAAGAAGAGGAGACCAAATGATTTCCATGAAAACTGTTGTGAAACATATCGCTAGTACAATTTAAAAAATTTTTTATTTTATATTGGAGTATAGTTAATTTACAATGTTGTGTTAATTTCAGGTGTACAGAAAAGTTAGTTATACATATATCTATTCCTTTTCAGATTCTTTTCCCACATAGGTTATTACAGAGTATTGAGTAGAGTTCCCTGTGCTATACAGTAGGTCCTTGTTGATTATTTTATATATAGTAGTGTATATGTCAATCCCAAACTCCTAATTTATCCCTTCCTCCACCTTTCCTCTTTGGTAACTATAAATTTGTTTTTTAAGTCTCTGAGTCTGTTTCTGTTTTGTAAAAATGTTCATTTGTATCATTTTTTAGATTCCACATATAAGTGATATCATATAACATTTGTCTTTCTCTGTCTGACTTACTTCACTTAGTATGATACAGTTTTGAAACAGGACATGGTGGTTCCAGATATTCTTTTATTTTCTTTGGGAAAGGGTTAGAACCCCTGCTGTATGTGTTTTATTTGTTTGTTTTTGCCTTCCTTTAAGCTAAGGAAATTTCCATTTATTTTTATTTGCTATAGCTTTTGAAATCATGAAAGAATGTTGAATCATATCAAATATATTTTTTAGTCTATTTAGATAATTATATGATTTTTCTCCTTTTAACAAATGTGATGTATTTGAAAAGCAGTATCTTTTTTGTTTGTTATTTTTTCCTTTAGATTAATGAATTTTATTTACTAACATTTTATTGAAAATTGTTCAGACTTTCCTTCATGTTTTGCAGCACTTTAACTGTTTAGGCTGGCTTTACTGATGGGATCTAGATGATCATTCCTCAGGTGTTTGAGTTCTAAGTTTTCTTGACTTTGTTGGGCTCAGCCCATCATAACTGTTCCTTTAAGTAAATCTGATCCATTTACATTCTGCAAGTTTACTGTTTCCAATAGAGAATTATATCACAACAGCTCCAGCCTCCAGGACCATGACTGGTCCCTTTGACTTGATTATAAACTCATGGAATGCACAGAATGTGGCACAAAAAGCAGACACTTCATTTATTTAAATAAAAGAATAAACAAATGTTTGATGTGAAAAGAAATATAAAAGTATATTTGAGGATACTCAAAGGAGTGAGGAAAGAATTACTTAAGTATCAGAGGAAAGCTCTAATTTGGTATTTCTTTAAAGAAATGGGAAGATGGCTTTTTTTTTTTAATGAAAGGTTTCTCTTTTTTTAAAAATTTATTTATTTATTTATTTATTTATGGTTGTGTTGGGTCTTCGTTTCTGTGCGAGGGCTTTCTCTAGTTGTGGCAAGCGGGGGCCACTCTTCTTCGCCGTGCGCAGGCCTCTCACTATCGCGGCCTCTCTTGTTGCGGAGCACAGGCTCCAGACACGCAGGCTCAGTAGTTGTGGCTCACGGGCCCAGTTGCTCTGCGGCATGTGAGATCTTCCCAGACCAGGGCTCGAACCTGTGTCCCCTGCATTGGCAGGCAGATTCTCAACCACTGCGCCACCAGGGAAGCCCGGAAGATGGCTTTTGTGTTGAAAAGGCAAGGATAAAGTAGTAGCTGAAGATGCTGCCTGTGGCATAATTCTAAGGTTGGCAAAAGCTTACCATTAAGAGTTGTAAGCATACAAATTGGAATCACTTTCCATTTCTCGTATTACTTTTTCCTTATATTCTGTGACTATATATCTTTATGCAGTAGGCACGCTAAGTATAGTAAGACACAGGTGTCAGTATTGGGAAAGAAAGAAATCGGAGGTAAAGAAACCAAATCAGACAGAAGGAGACCTCTTTGATACTGGGTAGTAGCAGCAAACCCTCTTAAATGGCCTTTTTCACACAAGGAATCCATGAACAAAGAAAGGCAAAGATGGGCTTGGTTATAAATACTTTTCACTCACTCCTACTGAATTTTTTTCCCTCATTATGTATGTCTGTGTGTAAGTATGTTTGTGTTAATGATGTAAACTAACAACTTTCTTTTCATCAACTAAAAGTATAATTTGAAAAAAAGTTATTGGCATATCTAAACGTCGAAGAATTCAACTCATTGCCATCAGGTGTTAGACGCGTTTACCTTTAGTTTAACTGTGATCAAGTAAAAAATGCGTCAGGGAATACGCTGCTGTCATGATTTGACTCTCTGTCTAGAATGGAAAAAAACATTCTAGAGAAAAATGTAAAGTGGAAATGTTAATACATAAAACCATCAGTGAATAAAGAAGTCATCTGGCAAAAACTGCCACTGAATGATAAGGCAGGAAGAAGGAGGAGAAATACAAAATCAGCTTTGTCAGATTACTTTAATATTAACAGAGAGCTATTAGAAAGAAACCATTTAAAATCATATCATAGAATTTATTGACCAGTTTTGCAACCTTTTCTATTTGGTATAGGTAAATCTTTTAAAATTCAATGGAAATTTCTCTTTTTGTCTTCTATATTTGGCTTTTAAATAAGAGAATTTGGATTATTTATATTGTACTGACATCTGGTGGACCTTGGCCTTGATACA